>NW_018408474.1:192404-277479 GCF_002113885.1 Mizuhopecten yessoensis
GGGGGGGAGGGGGCACTAAAACCTGAAACGTCTAATGTTGTACACCACACATCAGGATATGTCCAAACACGAAAAATGTACTTTATTCTGAAGAACTTTGGAAATATACACTTCCATCCAATTGACTCTAATCCCTATATAGTTAATATGGCATTGGGTCAATTGTCACAACGTCCATGGCTGTCTCGGACACAGAGTCAGTGACTATATCCGACACTAACTGTTTTCATTGCATTGTATTGATAAAAGGGACTGGTAGAAATACTACAATATGAAGGTTTACATACCAGACCCTAGATTGGCCTTCGACCTGTATCGGGTCGATGGGACTGATATACGTATATCGGGCCGATCTGGGGCCTGATATGAAAACTGTCGTATCATAACTTTTAAAAAATTACAGGCATTTGGGAAATATTGATTCACGACAAGGCAAAACAGTCAATACTCCTCCTGCATTGGTAAACATGGAATTTTTAAATTTATAAATGAATTAAATATATTTTTATTAAGAATCAACATACATTGATATTCTTTAATGAACTTCCCCTCCCCCAAAACTTATATTGCATAAATTTTCTTCCGTCTATTTTAAAACCAGAAGCTACTCTACTGTAGAAGCTATGTCTGTTGTCAGGACGTGACAAACATATAATACCGAACAATGGGATACACAGGACACAGGGACATGTCACTAAAAATATTTACATGTACTAATATATATATATATATATTATAAATCAGAAAAATGATCCTTACGGACGAATAAATATTATATAAAGAAAAAATCTTAACAACGAGTCTTTAGTACTTTCATCTCTTCTAGGAGATTCTTCAGTCTGTTCACGTGCACGAACATATTCTACCAGGTACCCCGATCTTGTTTCCCTTCGTTCCTCTATTGCTTATTTATGCTGGTGTTTTTTTCTTTCAAGGGGGGGGGGGGGNGGGTCGACCCGAAAGCACATCCCTAGAACAATAACTGTAACCCCAACCCCTCCCCCTCCATGGGGTAGCGTTGTATCTCTCGTGGTATCTACAGCTCAATATTTGTCCAGTAACGTAACACACGTACCCGAGTTCCCGGGGTATGTTTACACGAGAGACTATACATGATAAATACAAAATGTGTAATTTATACTGTACATAGTTGTCACAAATGTCAATATTTACCGTCGGGACGACTAGGGCTACACACCGAGGTAGGATTACAGGTGCGTGACAGGTGGGTTTATCTGGAAGACAAATAGAGGCTCCAACACTGATTAACGCTATATAGATATGAAAACCTGATTTGAACGAGTTGTTTGTTTGACAAAATGTTTTATATCAATTTCTGATTACAAGGAGAAAAATGGCAATATGATAAGCATGTTTCTTCAAAGAGAGGCAGTAATAAAAGATTGTATTGAAAAATGGTTAAGGCGTCTGACATTCTGCTACCACTAGCCCTCCAACACTGGGTCGTGGGTTCGAGACCTACATGGGACAGTCGTCAGGTACTGGCCGTTGGTCGGTGGTTTTTCCCCGGGAACTCCGGCTTTCCTCCACCACCAAAACCTGACACGTCCTTAAATGAACACGGCTGTTAATTGGACGTAAAACACAAACAAATAGAACTGAATAGAACGCGTAGGAGACTTAGGAACCTGAGTATGCCCGTCACTACAGAGCAGAACCGCTACTGGTGCCTCGGTCACCTTGTCCCAGGATCTGTAGTACAGTGTAATATATCAATGTATCCGACCCCTCATCTACCCGGTCACATTACAACGACAACGGGCTTACAAGTCCTTACCGTCATTCATTGAAATCGGAAGCAAGAAAAGCGGTAAAAGTACCAATTTTATGGACTTTGATCGGTCTTGTTCGGGAATAAATCACACAACCTTTCTTGATTAAGCGAACGCTCAACAGCAAGGCAAACAAGAAACACCAGCCAGAAATAACTTAGGAGAAAGCATCAAAAGGTCCCCAATATTGCAATGGGTGCATCAGATTCCCTCTGATCGCAACAAAATCAGCAGGGGTTCCCACATTAGTCGCCTCTTTCAAATCGCGCAATGGATAACATTAGAAATATTTTCTTCTTAATCTCCAGCCTGCTGGGTAATAATATTGTGATGTACCAATGTATCTGATTAAGTATAATGTAGCATAACATTATCATTGTTCACAAGTATATGTCTATAACTCTATGTGTCGGGCCCCTGTGTCTTTGTGAAATGTGATATAATGTTTCCGGCTACGGTGGCTGAGCTGTGCTATTTCGTTGATTCGTCTCGTCTGGGCGAACAGACGAAAAAAAAAAGGAAATGACACAAATCACTCGGCCACCGTACCAGGCCCTTGCTAATGTGAATGTTAGCGGAAAACAAGTAATATTTTCTTTAATATCCATGTACATTTCTAAAATTTGATACACCATCGTACGCATCACGCCCCTGTGTTTGTGAGCAGGATCTGTTAACGAAAGATGAGTAGTAGTTTTATTTCCGGTGTCAAGATATGCTTACAAGCTATGCACAATTGTACGTGGTCCATTTAAGTGGACATCATATTATATATATATTGTGTTTATTTTCTACGTTTGTGTTCATAGTATATCATGGTGTTACGTATTTGCCGCTTTACAGTAAAGGTTGGGGAAGACGCCCACCTAATTAATCCTAATTCTGTTATGACGATACCAGTAAGTTTTTGGCGTTCTTTAAAAAATCTGTAAGATTGACCCAGAAATAATTACGTCACTAAGTATCTATATAAAGTAGTCCCATGTACACTGACCACACACAAAGGTGATAGACCCCCTTCAAACAATATTTATCTACAACAACAAAAATAACCCAAAGATCTTTTTTTTTCTCTTGGTTACGATTGGTGTCAGCATTTTTGAATTCCAAGCTACAGGCGACATTTGAGTACAAGTAGCCAAGAAGAGCAACCAGGAAGTTTCCCCTTGTCGTCCCCGCATCGTGAACAGTTCAGATAGTGTTGCTTACTGATAGTGATTTATACATATGTATATAAGTAAAGGTTTATCTTTTCTTGTAGGTGGAGCGTCCTCGTGACAGGTCAGCGTCCTCGTGACAGGTCAACTGAGGTACAGACAAACAGTACAGCCAGCAAAGGTGGACAAAGCAAAACTGACCATCAACTTAACAACGAGAGAAGTCGGACAAATCCATAGCAACGAGTACAAGACTCGCGGCAACATACTGTCAGTATAAGGGTTGATTTGCCAACACAGTGATATATTTTCATGGACAACCGATTTAAATCAATTGTAGGCATGGAGCCATGAATTTTTGAAGGAATGGGAATGCTGAGACCAGAAAAAGGTCACAAGGACAGAACGAGGCTCATTGGTTTACAAGAAAATAGTTTCAAAATGAACTTCCGGCGGTGTAAAATGAATCTGGTCACGACTATCTTGGTCGTAAATATGTTTGGCTTGTTGATGATCATTCTTGTGAACACGCGGCCACGTTGGCTCAGCAACGCAATGGACGGTTACTACTCCCGCGAAAAAATGTTCAGTGACGTCAGTGTTTCTGGAGAGTATAACTCGCTGAAGTGGGAGCCGGCTCAGGGCTCCGTCTTTGATACCATGGGTGACGCCAGAGAAATGGTGGTGCGCGCTCTGGAGAGTGATAAATTGCCGTCTATTCATGTTCCGTTCCCTAATGATATAGACATGTCCAAGTACAAATACACTGACGTACTGAATTTCATTGTTCCCGTCCCTCAAGTGACTACGACGGACAGAGTGTACAAGCTCAATAGAACCATCATGGATAGCCATCTTAAGTTAAAACCAAGAAAATACACCGAAAAAATCGTGATTCTGACACCCATTCACAATAGCGAAAAGAGTCTGATGAACTTTGTACGGGAGGTCAACCATCTAACCTACCCCCATCACCTCATATCGGTTGTGTTTGGCGAGGACAGTAGCCATGACGGAACTCTCACGGTAGCTCACGAAGTCGCGCAAGACTTGAAGGACTTTGGTTTTAAAAGAACGGATGTTCTTCATTTTAACATTACAGGACAAGTAACCGGTGGTTGGGGCGATATTCATCACATATTGGCTCAGTATAAACGCCGGAAACATCTTGCGCAGGCGCGGAACCTTCTTCTGAAAGGTGGTCTTAAAGATGAGGACTATGTTATGTGGATAGACAGTGACGTTGGCAGTATGCCCCCTGACCTCATAGAACAGCTTTTATACGCTGAAAAAGATGTGGTTACGCCCCTATGTCTCTTCTCTTCCGGTGGCGAAGATCGCGTTTATGACAAGAACACTTGGCGGGAAACCGAAGATTCGATTCGGAATCAAAAGAAACTTAAGCCGTATGAGCTGGTGGTGGAAGGTTACAGCACCACCTTGCGGCTGTATCTATCTGACCTTCGGGCCGAAGGTCGGGTCGTACGGCTTGATGGCGTTGGTGGATGTAGTCTATTAATCAAAGCAGACTGTCACAGAAAGGGACTTAAATTTCCGGAAGAAATTTATGACCATCATATAGAAACGGAGGGTTTAGCGAAAATGGCCAAAAACATGTCTTTTGGTGTGTATGGACTCCCGTTTGTGTTAGTTCATCATTCTTGATGTCGACAGCTACACCAGTAGTGTTCGATTTAATTTAATTTCCTACATCTTAACACATAGTTTCTTTATAAAAGAACTGTGTATTGAGATTGAAAACCCTTGGATTTCGGAGGTGGGATATCCTATTGTTAAATGTTGTCACTCAGAACGTGACTTTTTAAGTTACGCGGAATTCTTATATAATTTGGATTTATATTTATCATGGAAATCTTTTTTTCTCAAAAAGTTGTTTTCAACGAGGATTTAACATTACAAAGGGAGGTAACTCGTGCATTTTAATTTTCACTTTTGTACATATTTGAATTTCATTATACTTATTGTATAATTCTATAAATTATCACATTAATTGTTTCTGCTAATGTTTTTTTTATATTTATTTCTCGGATATTTGCAATTGATCAGAGAATAAATTCTGGAAACAAAGTTATCTCCCTTGTAGAGTTAAAACCCCTTAGGGCTAAGCCTTTTCATATTTCTTTAAGAAAATGGCTTTCGGAATAATCTTGCATATCTATGCCAATTTCGGAGATAATTGTATTTACGTATGTTTAAATAATGCATAAATATTCGTGAGTATACCGTATTTTATCGGTGATGAGCCCATGTCCGAAAATAAGCCCACCCCAAAAAAGGAAAACGTTGCCAAAAAATCAAACTATATTAATTCCGAATATTCCATGTTGCCATGCGTTTTACAGTATTTTAGATGTTAAGGCATTTTATTTCTTGAAAATAGAACAAAATGCAAGACTCATGACTTTCCCGTTAAAAAGACAACACTTTACCGATGTCGTCATTCGGGAATTATAGACACGGCATTAAAACGAGTTTCCAATTTCTGAACAAAAAGGGAGAGTACTCCAAGTTCAAAAATCTCTGGAATGGAACTTCGCGATGAATGTTGCAGGGGTATCCGCTACCTTAATATATAGAATGTGTTATCGGAGTTTCCAGGTCAGATATCAGTCAGCACAGCGTTTCGGGTATAACCAGTTGAGATGGAAATCCAGTTGTTTAATTGTTTTCAAAGTGTCATGTCCCTGTTTATGTTGTATAACTGCATTGCATCGTTTCCGAGATACAAGTTTCCGAAACAAAAGGCAAGTGATTTGGTGGTTAAGTCTAGTTCAACCAGACGCTTGATCACTGTGTAACTATTGGACGTAGCTTGCGCATGGAAAACAAGAGTCTGGTTGAACGAGATGTATGCTTCCGGTTTAAGGTAAACCAGTAGTATGCCTACTTCGTTGCAGTGTAAGATCCGTTCGTTTTAGAAATGGCTAAAATTTCACATACGTCACAAAAGGGAGATCTACTTACTAGTACCCGCTCGTCTAATATGTTTTAACTGCTGTCAAATTATCGTTGTTTACCGGAAGTGCATATATCCCCCTATCACGTGACATGCATATCTAAAACCTGGTCGAATCGACGTAATCGTAGTGACATGGGATGCCCAAAGTAATCCCGATCGGATCACTCCGCCATTTTCCGTGGCATGCTCAAAAATAGATTTCACGGAAAATGCCAAGCGAGGTCTTGAGTGTATTCCGTAACCCAGGAACTCTGGGCTATTGTCTTACTCGTTCATAAGTAACACCTCGCCCCGATTAAAGTGCCTTCCATCAAAGTAACCAATTGTTGGGGTGATCTTTCATCAGTTAGATGACCGAAGTGATCGAGACCCAGGTGTTCTGAATGTGTTTTATTTATTACGAGAGAGGAAATACCTCCTGTCGCAATCTCGACCAAGAGTTGTCTTTCCTTGCACTCACAGAGATGTAAGGAACGACAGCTCTGAGTGAGATTCCCTCTTTTTGAGTATCACCGTAATTTTCGTGCTAATGACAATTATTATTTACTTGCATTCCTATGACACTCGTGGCATTGTATATTTACATTCCATTTCTTTAATATCTCTTTCACTATCTTAACTATGTATGTTCTTTTAAAAATATGTGTTTTAGTACATTCCATGTTATCCATTTAATTTATCTATGTATGCCGTATGCATAAAATATACATAAATATGCAATCAAACCATTTCAGTATGTAAGGTACCCAAGTTAGGACTACTTGTAGTTCAGATTTGTCTTTGTCTTACAAGTAGGGAGAGAAACCCAGGATAAGGAGACATATTGGCGCTATGGGGTGGGGGTGGGGGTGGCGTAGAAGAGGTTAGAAAATGAGATGGAAGGTTGAGGTTTGTCGGGCGGGTTGGGAAAGAAGAAGATAGGCGAACTTTGCATCCTCGTCCCAAACACAATATCCTGGCGCGGCGTCATTTATCAGGTCCTTCAGTAAAGGAATAACATACCTCAAGTTGAATGGAAGGAACTGGAAAGGGATGGGTTGGAGGATTTGGTGCTGTTGATCATGTTTTCGAGGGCGACCAATTTTCGTTGCCGGCTCAGGCAAAAGTCAAAATTGTTCGTCTCTCGTTATGTATTTTTCTTTGTACTTTACATCGATCGATGTTGCGATGAATTTATTGAAATATGAAAAAAACACTTGTCACAATTGTAATGTGTTGTATACATCAACGTGGTTGATTCTGTTCTAGTGTAATCGTTTCTGGAAACGACAATTAAAACAATTGTAATGGGGTACTTGAGTAAGTAAAATGGCCGGACTAACGGGTTTCCTTAATATAAATTCAACTAATCAAAATCGCTGGACTTACGGGTTTCCAATGTGTATTGTTATACAAGTAGCTTTACAAACGAGTCCATCTTTAGTTGAAACGGCATTTTTTACAGTAATGCTGTACATGTGATTTCAGAGGAATTGGAAAACAAGGTTGGAGCTTATAGTATTAATTCCTCTCCATCTTTGAGAATGTTACCGTCAACAGACCAAGGGTCTGATACGATTCTTAAATGATAATGTAGGAAAAAACGAAAGTGCGAGTGTTGAAAACTATTATATCCGTTAAAATGTGTCCATTGTTTTGTAGAGGAGAAGTATCATGTTCTGGTATTTAAGATGTATCGCCTTTAGTTCTTTGATGGAAATTCTACCCAGAGTCGTCTTTCCTTACGCTCATTAGGGAGTAGTCTGGGTAGAGATTGTTCGATTACTCCAGGGGTTACGCTCACTTACGCTCTCTGCTCCGTAGGTAGACGATTGGATCGTAGCCCTTGGCTAGCGAAGATGAGTCACCCGGTACATCAGGGGTTGCGCAAATCCCGACATTTTATTGTGATCAAAGTATTTGTAATATCAAATATATATGGAATTGATACGGGAAATAGCTATCTAGGAATCAAAATGGTCGGACTAACAAGGCTCCGCTGTATACACAAATACAATAGGTTGGAGGAGCTTTATTGTGTAAAAATACGCAAAAAAGTAAGCGCTTGCTAAGGGATCCCCGTACCACTAACAAATACGTTCTGAAAAGAAACCCTTAAACTGCAAAATGTTTATAAAAAAACACGAAGAAAGACAGATCATGATTGAGCCCTGGACCTCCTATCAGTATACTGTCCTCTAGCCAGCTTAGCTTCCTGCAGGTCAGTGGAAGTCACTAGGTCCAGCCGCTCTGCAGTTAAATTCAAAACGAACTTAACTCATTAACCCCTGAAGACACATTTGGACTCCTCCAACTCAAAGGTTGGAATAGCTCATTATGGAATAACAGGAGTGAATGAGTTAAGGAGAGGTAACTGTGTAAACGAAAACTCCAGTGGAACTATCTAGTGTTTAGTCTGCAGTGGGACAGGGATCCATGAATATGCAAAGCAGCTGAGAAGTATTTACGGAAGTTTTCCTACATATAAATATATGTATAATGGCTAACTTTCTTTTGAAAATCCAGTTACTACCACAGGGACCTGAGAATATGGTTACAGCTATATTTGGACCTAAACTAAATATTATCGTCTTTGGGGTTGGCATTTTTCCGAAAGTTCATCTAGACCCCTAAACCATGTAAAATTACTCTAAAACACATTAGTATAGGTCCAAATATAGGTGTAACAAATTATCAGGTCCATGTGGTCACTACCTGTATGTACAAGTACTGTGATATAAATGTAGATTTGTTGAAATCAAACCAGTCATCTGTTTATAACGTATACCAACGTTACAATTATAGAACTTGATAATATTTTTGTACATTTTATCATATCCTGACATTCCATTCTATTTATGAAGTAAAATAATCCTTTTTACACATTTCAGACGCCTTGTTTGTGTTATTTGTGAGGTTGATAAGGGACATGCTACCACAGCTAAGTAAAATGGGCTGTATGACACGGAAGCACACAGGACATTGCCAAATCAACATTACAGGAAACGGTATAATGACCGATTTGTTTACAAGCTTTATTTAAACCGTATAGCAGGAAATTTGCGCGGGTCAATATCATGATCGCGAAAATATGCATGATCCACGGAATAATACAAGCGTAAAAATGGGACGCGATAACGAACTTGATAACCGTTATGTCACAAAATATCGCGCATGTTGTTGTGACTTTGAAAATAGGTTTTATCAAACGTCTAATATTCTGATGTTTATTTATCAAAAATAGACTTATTTTGTTGTTGCTCAGTTTGCTCTCATAAAGATGATTCATTTGATCCACACTTCATGTTTTTCGTCTCCGTGCTAAAATACCGTGAAAATTGAGTTCATTCACATGTCTAGATCGCGACATTTTAAGCCCGCGTAAACAACCATTATACAGTAAATTGCAGTGAATAAAACCTCATGAATTTTGATTCACAAACAAGTAAATTAAAGTACATGTATTTTAACAATGAAAATGGCGCTTCATAGATAGTCTATAAACGAAATCAGAACTCCATAGTGGCATGGCAATAGAAAATATAGGTTACCATTGATTACAGATATTAATCAAAAAGCTTGAACTATAAACCTGTCAGACTGGAGGTCAAGGTCACTTCATGCCATACATGTATTTCCGGCCGAGGTAAAGGTCACTTCATGCCATACATGCATTTCCGGAAGAGGTCAAGGTCACAGGAGACTTCATGCAATACATGCATTTCCGTTTTAATTTTTTTTTCCACACCGTTTACGTCATTTACATATCAATAAAATTCCCGAGTGTAAGTTATATGTCTCAAAGTGTCAGATTGTCTATTATAATTAAAGGAACAAAATTATCTCATCGTCACGATAGAAACAACACCAAACCTCCATAACTCAACGGTCAAACTACGGTTTAACATCAACTAACTGCAATATAATTCCATTCCGCCCCCCCCCCCCCCCCCNCCGTTATAACAGAAAAGTAGGAACATGTTAGTAAGACAGGGATGCCTCGCTCCAACACTTCAGAACTAAAGCAAGGTCAGAGAGGTCAAGGTATCAAAATGTAGCTAGTATTTGTAGAGGACCATTAGCATGAGAAATTTCATGACCGTAGCTGTAGTATATTACTTAGTCCATCAATGACCTTAACCCTGTCACCACTGTAGATTATAATGGACTCGCCCATAACAATGCATGGCAGAGTCTACTAAAGTTACATAGGGGTGAAAGGGTTAACGCAGAACCTCTTGACCAGAGTGATGTAGTGTCCTGCACCACTTGGCAGGGCATACAAAGTCTACTAAAATCAACTCTGGATAAAATCTCTGCAGTACACTGTAGAAAAATAAAAAATAAACAAATGAAAAACAACGGCAACACATATGTCTGTTTTATCAGCTGGCGATTTAATTAAGTCAAATGACAATAACATCTAACGCAGAAACAATGTTATCATGTAACCAATATGAAAAATAAATAATTTCACATCTCTTTAAAGTCTTTCAACTCACTCATTCAAATACTTAACAGTACAGACAAGGTCAAGGTCACAGACACGGGCAAGGACAATGTCAAGGACACGTGTTTCGGGATGGATGGGTTGCTGTAGATGGCGATATAATGGGTTATATGTAGAGGGAGGTATGGAGTGTATTTTTTCTCTCATATTCTGGACATCACTCTCACATTAAGACCAGTCAGACATATATTTAAGGAGTTTCTGGAGATTAATTTGATCAGATAAATATAACTATGCTAGTTAGTTCACATGACGTCACTTCAGCTCCGTACAGATACACCAACATGTACTGTAAGCGACGTACAAATATCTCACATTTACACCGACATACAAGACTGCCAGATAACAGTAATACTGAAAGCAATATTTAATGCTCGACACTAATTTTTAATAAATTAAACACAACTGCTTACCGCTGTCTCACAACTCTGGCAAATTCACAAGTTTGTAAACACAATCGGTTACCTGTTTTGGTGCTATGCCAACTTTACAAGTATGTACACAAAACTGGGTTGTAATGTTGTAATGTTGCTTACTTCACAAGGTTGGCTACTTCTTCTGGTCACTTAACATTGCCAATATGGCCGACATCAGAGACATACCTATTTCAGAGTTGCAAACTCCTAAAACAAGGGGGAGAGGGCCTAAGGAAATTTTGCAACCTCGTGTATGGGTAAAACTGAATCAGTTCATCACCTCGTCAACTTGATAGTAGTACTATTCAGGAAACTCAGTTCACTACCTTCTAAACTTGACAATAGTAATATTCAACTAATTCAGTTCATCACCTCATCAACTTGACAGTAGTACTATTCAGGAAACTCAGTTCATTACCTTCTCAACTTGACAATAAAAATATTCAGCTATTTCAGTTCATCACATCATCTTGACAATAGTACTATTCAGGAAACTCAGTTCATCACCTCATCAACTTGACAATAGTAATATTCAGCTATTTCAGTTCATCATCTCATCAACATGACAAAAGGAATATTCAGGAAACTGTTCATTACCTTCTCAACTTGACAATAGTAATATTCAGGAAACTCAGTTCATCACCTCATCAACTTGACATAGTAATATTCAGCTATTTCAGTTCATCACCTCATCAACTTGACAAAAGTAATATTCAGGAAACTCAGTTCATTACCTTCTCAACTTGACAATAGTAATATTCAACTAATTCAGTACATCACCTCATCAACTTGACAATAGTAATATTCAACTAATTCAGTTCATCACCTCATCAACTTGACAGTAAAAATATTCAGCTGTTTCAGTTCATCACCTCATCAACTTGACAAAAGTAATATTCAGGAAACTCAGTTCATTACCTTATCAACTTGACAATAGTAATATTCAGGAAACTCAGTTCATTACCTTCTCAACTTGACAATAGGAATATTTAGCTATTTCAGTTCATCACCTCATCAATTTGACAAAAGTAATATTCAGCTAATTCAGTACATCACCTCAGCAACTTGACATTAGTACTATTCAGGAAACTCAGTTCATCACCTCATTAACTTGACAATAGTAATATTCAGCTAAATCAGTTCATCACTTTATCAACTTGACAATAGCAACATTTAAACATTAGATATTGTCCAATCACATTCCATATTTAAGTCCTACAGCCTTATCATATCCACATGTTATTTCCCACTGAAATGTAGCCAGGGTTTCTGACCAGAACCAGTCAACTTTACAACAGTCCTCTCCAGTTCCAACAATACAATGGTATGTAGAAGCCGTCCATGGCACATGATCGTAGTTGACAACACTGCACCTGTACGTTTAACTACACACATGTATCCATAAGTTTACACATGTAACAGAGTATGCTAATAATACAAATGTGTAATACAAACGTAATACACATATGCTGGTACAAATGTGACACATGTGCTAGTAATAAACATGTGTAATGCACATGATAGTTTTACACATATATGCCAGTCATACATGTGCATTACACAAACCTGTAAAACACATATGTGCTATCATCAGTAGAGGTAAAACATGTATATACATGTTAGTATAAACATGTGTAATACACAACACACACATGTGTAATACACATGTGCTAGCATCACCATGTGTGATATAGACATATACTGGTGTAAACTTGTGTAATACACACACTATTCTGAGTACTGTGTAGCCCTATACACACATGTATACCTTTGTACTAAACATAAAGTATTTTGTACTGCCTAGCACTACCCACAGATGAGTTTATAAAGTATACATAAATATTACCAAATATCAGGAACTGTAACAATGAAATGACACATACACATATGCCGATACATTTATACGGCATACACATGTACTCCCAGACATCTCGTACAAAGCCTGTCAACACACACTTACTAAACAATACCAATAAGCAGTACACGTGCACAGACACATACAGAGCTGACGACAATATTTATACACTATTACACGTGTTTCCTTTATATACATATATATCTCCCTGTTAACTTTATATACAACTGTACGACTACTTATATATACAAACGACACAATATATACATTTAAATTAAGCTACTATAATGTCAATATTTGTTGGACAACATTTTTGTTTACAAGTATATACAATAATCATATCGGTAATATATACAAGGATGAACAGACAATATATTACATATATAGGTTTTCTGTTGACAGCAATATGTACATAATACATTGAATATACAGGCACACCACAATATGTCCGTGTACAATTTTCTGTCGACACTTCACAATATGTACAGACACAAAATATACATGTACCAGACACTTTAATATATCTGTACTACAGGTTTAAACAATTCACATTATGTACAAGATCAATGAATTCAGCTGTTAATTACGGTCAAAATATGTATTTACAAAATTAACTTCATTTAAAATGATAAACAAAAATATATACACAATGTTGCTGACAAATATTGTACATACATCGATACACAATAATTTCATATTTACTTAATATCTATAAACAATTTACATTGTTAGGTAACGGAAAAACACAATTCCAAAATTTATTGATTTAATTCTGGCAGTAAAATTGACAATAAATACAGAATGTACATCATTATCTACAATCTGTATCCATAATTGTCTAAATAAAAATAAAAAAAAACAACAATGCAAACACAATCACAAGGCTTTTTACTCATCTGAACAATATATTCCGATGAATGTATATTTTTATGAGGCAATGATGATGTCATTGCTGACATACACGTAAATCGATGATGTCATCCGTAATTAAAGAAATACAGGAGACAGTATGCAAGTCTCCTGTTTGCAGCAAAATCAATTATACAATTCATGATTATTACTTTATGTAATATATATCCCCCTTATGGACAATAAATTATAATATCATAATAAATTCACTTTTTTTTGCCACAGCTAGATGATGTCATAGATTTATGTGTTTGTGAACTATGTCACAACAGCCTTTTCAAACCATACATTCACTTGCGGAGTTCTGTGAGGAGCAAAACGCCTTGTAGACATATATAAATCATTTTCTGATTTTATTTCATTATTTCTACACAAAAAGACAAAAATGTTTTATATACAAATGTGTTTTTAAGTGGCCTTCATTCACATACAAAATACTGTATGTACATAGTACACAGAAATGACTTATAAAACTTTGAGATCTTCAGCCGACAAATCTGTTATCTCAAACAATGCTACATACCATATCGACCATGGCCTTCAATACTGTTAAAATGGGTGCTAGGACAAGTACAGCTTATGTACTAACTACAATGACAATTATATTAGTGTCCCTCTTATAAATGAACACTTTCCTGAACCAAGACAATATAGAGTTAAAATGAAAATGAACAATTTTCTATGAACGGGCCAAAGTCATCCTCAAAGTTCCAGGGGTTGTGCTCTCTTACATTCTCTGCACATCTGGTAAAGGTCATGATGGAAATGCACACTCTATCTGTATGGAACACCTGGCTTGTGGGATGATACAAGTAGTCAAGTTTGATCCTTTAATGTACATCTAAAGAATCACTTGGCAGTGTAATGGTAAAGTTGGCCAGCTTTGAGGTCGCTCCTCTTTAAACTTCAAGGGACAGGTATTAGTCCAGTGATAGGACAGATTTGTTTACCTGCAACCGATCAAATAGCTAGCCGTGTGCCATAGATTTTGTCACGACACATTCCAGGGGTGCAGAGGGAGTCAGTGAGCATTACCACTGGAGTTTCGAGGATGGGCTAAAGTAGTATGATTAACTTATTGTAAACATGTAAATAGTTGTAGTGTTATACCAAAATATAAATTAAGCAATAAGGAAATAACATTAAATTCCATGGTACGAGATGAGCTTGTTTGTGTGACACGGTTAGGATATTAAATCATTAGACCTTGTTAGTGTACACCTCAGATCATGTGATACAGTGTACACCTCAGATCATGTGATACAGTGTCCACCTCAGATCATGTGATACAGTGTACACCTCAGATCCTGTGATACATTTAGTGTACACATCAGATCATGTGATACAGTTAGTGTACACCTCAGAACATGTGATACAGTTAGTGTACACATCAGAACATGTGATACAGTTAGTGTACACATCGGATCATGTGATACAGTTAGTGTACACCTCAGAACATGTGATACAGTTAGTGTACACCTCAGATCATGTGATACAGTGTACACCTCAGATCCTGTGATACAGTGTACACCTCAGATCATGTGATACAGTGTCCACCTCAGATCATGTGATACAGTGTACACCTCAGATCCTGTGATACAGTGTACACCTCAGATCCTGTGATACAGTGTACACCTCAGATCCTGTGATGCAGTGTACACCTCAGATCATGTGATATAGTTAGTGTACACCTCAGATCATGTGTTACAGTTAGTGTACACATCGGATCATGTGATACAGTTAGTGTACACATCGGAACATGTGATACAGTTAGTGTACACCGCAGATCATGTGATACAGTTAGTGTACACATCAGAACATGAGATACAGTTAGTGTACACCTCAGAACATGTGATACAGTTAGTGTAGACATCAGAACATGTGATACAGTTAGTGCACACATCGGATCATGTGATACAGCGTACACCTCAGAACATGTGATACAGTTAGTGCACACATCGGATCATGTGATACAGTGTACCCCTCAGAACATGTGATACAGTTAGTGTAAACCTCAGATCATGTGATACAGTTAGCGTACACCTCAGATCATGTGATACAGTTAGTGTACACCTCAGAACATGTGATACAGTTAGTGCACACATCGGATCATGTGATACAGTGTACACCTCAGAACATGTGATACAGTTAGTGTACACCGCAGATCATGTGATACAGTTAGTGTACACATCAGAACATGTGATATAGTTAGTGTACACCTCAAAACATGTGATACAGTTAGCGTACACCTCAGAACATGTTATACAGTTAGTGTACACATCGGAACATGTGATACAGTTAGTGTGCACATCGGATCATGTGATACAGTTAGTGTACACATCAGATCATGTGACAATGTTTGAAGGAAAACATTGCAGATATATATATTGTGAGATGGACATCAGGGGAAAACAATATCATGTTTTTTATGAAAATACTGATAAATACAATATTAACTACCAAACAATACTGAAACTAATGATAATAGCAAATAACTGTTGGTGTGTATATCTGTAGTTCCAATGTTTACCATTCAAGCTTAGTCATTTCAATAATCGTGAATAAGTTTAACACAAAGACGGACATAACTCTAAATAGTCATTTCAGACATATGCCTAAAATCAATAGCAGGTGTCTCAGTTAAAAAATTCAACCATCTTGTTGACTATTCCTTCTGTTCAAGTTTCTTAGACTTGTAAACCAATCAAATGCACTCAGACATGAAATGAAATCTATCACCAACCAATCAAACCTAGTTTTACAAACATTCTTTGGTTTCTATTGACTAGAGAATCCTGTGGCAGCTATATATAATGACGCTCCCCCTGACATCTAATGGTAGAACGAAGCATGTGATGCAGGAAAAACAATGGTGTATTGGGCATGACTTTTTTAAGTTAACAAGTCAATATGTACTTAAAAATATATGCAGCAAGTATGAGTTTTCTAAATACACAATGGGGCCACAGGAAAATGCGAGTTGATATTTTTTCTATGAAAATTACTAAATTCTGATGGAGTTTTAAAATACCTGGTAGTGTGTTTCAAAATATGTATCTGCTATTGACATGTGAACATTTTTTGTTTAAAGGAATTGTTACTGAATACTATTATTGATATATTTCCCATATTCCTCAATCGCTGGATAACTTGAACAGATTTAATACAAAAAGTTATTATATGGGTGCGATTTACAAACAGAAATGTCAAATCATCACAGGCTATATCAATTTATTGATGAAAAACACATGGCCTTGCTTTTTTATTTTTACGCAGTGGGATGGATAGTCGTTGAGTTAATAATCTTGTAATCCCTTTATGTATTGTCCAGTTGTACAATTATATCTAGGTGTCCAGTGGCCAAAGTGACTCTATACAGAAATAATCCTGACAGAAGGACAGTGAAAAAACCTCATTTATAAATGATGTATTCAAGACATTGGCCATTTTCTTTCTATATTTACTGCTGTCTAGTTCATATTTACTGTCTTCCTCTCAAAGTACTCCTTTTTAACATACTCTCTAATAAAAAGTTCAGAAGAGATATTATAAACTAACAAATTACGTGAAAACCAACAAACAATTAAATCTTGCACGTATATAACCAACAAATAGGTCAAAAGAGATATGTCCTCATCTGCTTTAGAGCGGCAGTCTAAATTTTAGATACTTTAACTTTCAACGGATGTCAGCTGGCATCAAACATAAGTGATGCTGCTGTAATACAGTGAAATGCATGTATAAAGAAATAAATTGCACAAAGCAAATTGAACACATGTGGTAAGAAGATGGTAGGAACATTCTTTGTGTATATGTACTATTTCTACTGTACCTAGGGTCGCATACTTTGTACATGTATATATGTACTATTTCTACTGTACCTAGGGTCGCATACTTTGTACATGTATATATGTACTATTTCTACTGTACCTAGGGTCCCATTCGCGTATCCAGGTTGAAACGGTTCAGATGGTGCAGAAATATTCCACAATAACGAACGCAATTGGACCGAACTGTAATAATATGTCCTTCTTTTACGCGTCCACTGAATTATATAACGTATCTTAAAATCTGCATCTGGATTGACAATGTTTTAGAAAGAAATAACACAAACTAGCAATAGTCAGCGTTTTAGTTTCGGTCAGGCAGGTCTGGACCCCTCAATCTAAATGTGCCCGACATTCTTGAGGTCAGCCTCGGTTCAGATCTGCGTCTGTCGTTTTCAGTCAGGTTCAACTATTTCAACTGGTTGAACAGGATACGCGAAAGCGGCCTAGATTTTTCCCTGGTACAAAAAAAAATTTGTAACTTTAAAGATTGGGTCACACCTTTCAGGACTCAATAATCTCACATGCTTTAGAAAAGTTCCAACTATTTATGAAAATTGGAATCCAGAATGCTAATTTGGTATGGTTCGTATCACCTAAGTATTGCACCCTAAATCAGCACGAAATCTTAACTAGCTAGAACCTGATAGTTCAAACTAAGAGCCACAGCACAGCAGAGATATTTACTCAGAATGAAATAAACTTTTCGCTGCAGATGGTAATTTTTTTTATATTTCAAATGAGGGTGATAATTGAAAACTTCAAATGTATGTTATCTCAATTCATACCGTTTGGGATTTCAGCTATAGAAGTATGCACCATTTAAGCTGGAAAAATACATTTTGTGAACATCTTGGTATTGAGTATTCTTGAATACATTTTTCATCTCACACTTCTCATAATGCAAGAGTGAGCAGACCTGATTTCCGGGTAAACACAATGCTCCGTGATCAACAAAAACCTTAAACAACGCTATTCCGCAATATATTGTCAAACGAACAATAACAAAAAAAAATTAAAAAAATGCTAAAGTTTAAAAATTTAACAAATGAGGTATTTCGTTAAACATCAGGTGCAGTATTGAAATCAAGATCCAACTCCTCGACTCAAAATATGATCTTTCCAAAAGCAAACTCACGGAAATACTACAAATTTAAAAAAAAAAAAAAAAAGATTTAAAAGCACTTATAACAAAAAATAAAGTATGATCATTCAAAGGTCCTTTTAAAGAACTTTTATAAAACACTAACTTTAAAACATACATTTGGTTGTTTTTGAACTTGTCATATTAATATACTTTTAATAAACTTTCAATTATTGAGATATTTAATTCAAAATTGAATGATAAAATAAACCCTACATAATCCTGGCCCCACTTACATGACACATCTCAATGTTGATGAAAATTTCACATGATATTAAGGCAAAGAGTACATCACAGAATCAAAATGAAAGATGAATACATAGAAAGGGGAAGTAACTCTCAAATCAGAAAAAAATGTTCAGTTGTCTATCTTCAAAATGTACGGGAAAATCCTCCGAGTAAATATAAATAAAAAAAAAAAACAGTTCTGAATTGGGGCTCTTCTTTGTGATTATAACACATTGGTACCCTACACCTTAATTCAATGGAAAATCTCAAAAGTTGAGGAAAACTCAAGATTCATCTAGAGATGTATGATACAAGAGGGGCCTTGACAACAGAGATTGTTTGTCACAACACACACAGAACACAGTGTTTCTCTATGTAAACAGCACTTAATGAGGAAAAAGAAACACAGACTGTTTTCATTCGTCTCTCGTTTGGTATGGTTGACTAGATATACAGCTAGGCAAATATAGTGTGTTCTAATTAACTCATTCACCTCTGAAGACACATTTTAACTCTTCCAAATCAAAGGTTGGAATAGTTCATTATAAAATTTCAGGGGTGAATGGGTTAAATAATTTATCATGTACACAAGTTATTCAAAGTCTTGAATATACATTTTTAGCCTCAATATGTATGACTCATTAAGATTACACAGTCATCTGTTACCATGGTAACATATATGAAAACAACTGTTGCCATTGCTACAAAATGTTCAACTATCTGTTGCCAACACTAACACTCTGTAACCATGGCAACATATATGAAAACAACTGTTGCCATGGCCACAAAATGTCCAACTATCTGTTCCTACAGTTACATATTTCGTAACCACCAATGGCAACTACATCACAATGTAGTAAAATAAACAGTCTCTATTAACTGATAATTTTACAATATTTATGGCAATTCACAATATCTGGTATTTCCTGTGGTCGCTGAAGGCTCACATCAGTATACATGTTAAAAGTTTGACCTTTTTTCTTCTTCAAAAATTTGCGCGAGACAGTAGCTTTGGTACTCAAAATACAAGATAAATAATTTACACTCTAATCAAGAAACATTCCTCATTCGATGGGTTCCAGTTTCTTTTTGCTGTCTTTGCGTTTAAAGCTTCCTGCTCGGTTCTTGGTTTGGATGTTATTGGCAGACCCGTGTCGCATGCGATTGCTGGGCGCGGTACCGTTTTTCTCGACAGTGTCCTTGTCAGTGGGGGAATGCATGCTGCTGACACTGAGGCTGGACATGGAACTGGACAGGTTGAGGTTGGAGGAGATCCCTAAGGAGCTGGGGTAGGGGTTAAGGATGTCGAGGTCATCACCAGGGAGACAGTTCTCAACCATCATGGCCTCTAGACAGTTGACTAGTAGCTCTGCGGTGTCGTTACTTTGGGCACACTAAAACACAGCAGGTTACGAATTAGAGCTAGTCGAGTACCTGGATAGGGCACTCTAGCACACAACAAGTACTGCCTTTAAAGTATTTATGACATGTATCTATGTTTGGTTTGGTTTAGTATTGTTTAACGTCCTATCAACAGCTATTGTCATTTAAGGACGGCTTCCCCTGTGTGCAAGATGCATGCTTGTAGTGTATGTGTGTGTGTTTTGGGAGGCTACGATATGTTCGTGTTTGTCTCCTTGTGATAGCGCGGCACTAATGCCGACTTTATAGTGCTACCTCACTGAAACATACTTCCGAAGACACCCAGCAGGACACCCCACCCAGTCACATCATACTGACAACGGGCGAACCAGTCGTCTATGTATGGCACAACACAGCAGACAGTGACATTTTAATACATCTATACTGGGAATTTCCATCGACATTGATGTGTCTGTACATCTATGTGCAAAGTGAGCTCTTTTTGAAATCTAGAATTTATATGCAAGATGTCTTCTATATCAATCCTTAAATGAACTTTCATAGCATGTTATTATTATTATTAAGTTTTACCAGAAGACTTACCTTTGCAAACGTACCAGCAAATCTCCAGAGGCCTCCAAATCCAATACCTGTGAATGCAAAGATGTACATAGAATGTCTCCTACATAATATGTAGCTTGACTGCATCTTCTGTATCTTACATATCATCAAGGATGAGCAAGCCTACATCTTAATATGGAGCTAGTTTTAATTTCATATTAATTTCATATTTAATTTGAAGCTAGCCTACACCTCATAACTTGGGAAGCTAGAAAGTGTATAAATCTCATACTTTTGCTGGATTTATTAGAATGACAGTTAATTTGTAGGTAAGACAGTTGAGGGGGGGGGGTTGCTTACTTCATAGGTAAGACATATGAGGGGGTGAAGGGGGCTTGCTTTGTAAGTATGACAGTTGAGGGGGGCTTACTTTGTAGGTATGACAGTAGGGGAGGGGGCTTACTTTGTAGGTAAGACAGAAGGGGAGGGGGCTTACTTTGTAGGCAAGACAGTAGGGGAGGGGGCTTACTTTGTAGGTATGACAGTAGGGGGGGGGGCTTACTTTGTAGGCAAGACAGTAGGGGAGGGGGCTTACTTTGTAGGAATGACAGTAGGGGAGGGGGCTTACTTTGTAGGCAAGACAGTAGGGGAGGGGGCTTACTTTGTAGGAATGACAGTAGGGGAGGGGGCTTACTTTGTAGGTAGGACAGGGGGGGAGGGGGCTTACTTTGTAGGCAAGACAGTAGGGGAGGGGGCTTACTTTGTAGGCAAGACAGTAGGGGAGGGGGCTTACTTTGTAGGAATGACAGTAGGGGAGGGGGCTTACTTTGTAGGTATGACAGTTGGGGGGGGGATTACTTTGTAGGTATGACAGTATAGGGAGGGCTTACTTTGTAGGTATGACAGTTGAGGGGGGGCTTACTTTGTAGGTATGACAGTAAGGGGGGGGGGGCTTACTTTGTAGGTATGACAGTTGAGTGGGGGCTTACTTTGTAGGTATGACAGTTGCTGTTGCGAGGCGTCCTCGGCGGCTATCATATTCTGTATAATACTCTGAACAGCGTTGAGGATTGCCTGGTCATGACACAGTAACAGCACATTGTTGATCTTGGCATCCAATAGACTGTGGCTGTAAACAAAAATATCGTCCCATTTCAGGTTTCATGTCAATCTGTTTTTTACCTTTTTTAGCTTGGGATATACATATACAAACACGTTTGTCCCCTTTTGGCTCCGACCTCAGCCCCCTGAGGGGTCAGCCCAACCATTTGTACAATTTTGAATCCCCACCACCTAGGGATGCTCCCAATCAAATATGGTTGATATATATCTCTAAGTTCCAGAGAAGAAGTCGCTTAAAGCAATATAGCCAAATAACATTTAGACATGTGAACGAACAAAACTTTTGCTGTGTTTTAGCACAGAGACGGGACCTTTGGCAAATAAAATGAATCTGCGTTATTACAGCATATTGAGCAGCAACAAGTAAGTGTGTGTTGTTAAACAAATGATCAACAAGCTATTACAGATGTGATAAAATCTATTTTCAACCATCTTTTTATTACTCTTGATGTAAATGAATCATTACAACCACATACTTCTTCGTTCTTCATGATGACACTACGGATATGAAGTGTATTATCGTGGCTCATTTTTACACTTGTCATATTACTCTGCCGATCATATCTTTTTGCAATCACATTATCGACACACAAAAACATCTAGCTGTACTGTAGTTGCTTGCTGGAAATGTAAATGATGTACGCTAAGTACATGCCAGGTTACCATAACTTACATGACGGGGAACACCTTGGGGAAAACCACGGAGGCCTCGGCTAAATACTCGTAGATAATTCTTGCCTCGTTCTCGTCTGTGGTGTTTCTGACAAGGGTGGCCTGAAATTATATAGTTACCTCACTGTCAATGTAACGTATCAGTGACAATGGTTTCGTTCGCTTTGATATCTGATTCTGTTCTCATGTACAGTCATTGTCGGATACCCACGGTTGATTTCGCTTATGAGTGAGTACCAAAGCGAAATCAACCGTGGGTATCCGACGATGATGTACAGTAAAACCTTGATATAATGCCCCTTTGTTTCATTTATCACCTCACTTACCGCCAACATAATTCAAGGTTCTTTTCCTGTCTTTCTGAAGAATCCCTTTATATATTTCCCTCAATCTATTGACAAACCCCTTTATAACCGAAAATAATGCTGTGGATAAATGGTGGCAGCATAACAAGGTTTTACTGTACGGATGCTACCATAATGAATGTGTTTTGTCTTTTTTACTTTAGAGAACTTTAGCTTCACTAAGGGTCAACGGAAAGCATTACAAGGTTCTTGTATTTATATCATCATTAATCATTACAGAGGGCATTAAGGAACCATTGCAGAAAAATACACGGCAAAAACTCAATTAAACTGCAGTGAACATTTCCTGGTTTATAGAATAAACATTGTGCATCATAAGCCAAGTAACTTACCAGCACAGTTAGAACTAAAACTTGTGTTGGGTAGTCGGTCAAAACCTCGGAGTCGAGCAGCACATTATTTTCGTTGGAGACGGAGCCACGCCCACTCCGAGGTTGAGTCATGCCTGATTTGCCTGCTTCCTTCTTTGAGCCTGGAATTGGCATAGAGCTGCTCCTTGTTTTGTAGAGAGGTGGTCGCTGTGGTTCAATGTCCAGACTCCGCCAGCCCTTCGGACTGTTCGCCTGCTGCAAGGACATATAGGGGTCATATAACAGGTCACAGGAAATCTCCTGGGCCTGTATTCACTTACCAGTTTTCATGCTCAAGCCTAATCTTTTGTTTTGTTAATAAATAAGTAATAAAATATTATTTTGTCAATAATTTAAGAAGAAAAAAATTAAGAGACTTAAAGCCGGATACTGTTTCCAATGTTTAGATTCGATGTTTTGATTGTTGTACATGATTCAAGTCAATTACAAAATAAGTTGATTTGAGCACAAAATCCGTGCTTAAGCATGAGAATAGTTTCATGAATACGGGCCCCAGATCCTCCCAATATCATATAAATATTCTGTGAAAAGTAATTCTAAAGATAATTACCATAGATACTGAGTTAGCGTGCTGTTTATAGTAAATTCATGCACTCCAGAATAAACGTTACAGGCACAGTTCATGAAAGAGTTAGTTTGTTTGTTTGCTAAAGCCTTTCACCACTGTAGACCATAATGGACTCATCCATATCAATTCATGGAAAAGTCTACTAAAGTTACATAGGGGTGAAAGGGTTAACGGCCCCTCGACACACGAAGGTCATTTTGGGCTGAAAGCATCAGTAAGAAACTCAAAGACTTAACACATCAAAAGCAACATTACAGGTTATAATTGGTAAAATGTGTATCAAAACATATAGTGCACAAGTAGTTTAAACGCTACATGTTCAATATTTAACGGTGATAGGCCCACAGAGATGGAAGGACTTGTGACCAGTCATAGGACTTGACAAGTGTACCATATTTCCTAGTGTGTTGTTCTATTACATATTACCTATGTTATCTATAAATCTTACCTGTGCTTGTTGTAGGTGTGTGACTTTGGAGGTACGACATGCGTTGTTCATGGCGTTCTGGTCGAGGAGGTCGCAGCTTTTCTGCCTGCGAGTGATGGGGGTGTTGACTGGTGGGGTGTTACATACGGTGGTGGGTGGGTGGCAGGGTGGGGCCGGCACCACCTGGGTGGAGGGTGTGGTCGGGGGGAGAGCCGGGGGCGGGGCTCCCATGGCGGAGCTTCCAGAACTGCTGCTGCTCCCTGGTGTCGTCTGTTGGGCGAGCTCGGCACTGAGGCTGTCACTAGAGGGCGACTCTGTCATCATGTACTGGCTAGTACGGTGTTTCAGGTGACACCTACTTCTCACTTCCTCCGACACAAACACCAGAGCTGTAAACAAGTTCAGAGGATAACTGTCACTAATGTAATAGAATTCACACTTTCTGGTGATAGCTGTGATAACAATAATCTCATAGACTTTTATTAACTATTATTTAATTAACTACTCTATAAAAAAAACTTACAAGAATCTAACAATAAGTCATTGGACATATTTTGAATCATTATTATCTAGTTCCTTAATTGATACTTACAGACTCATCATAATTTACTTTTACACTTAATAACTACTATTTCATGCCTTTAAAGCTATTTGTCAAAACTAAAGAAAGATGAATATTGAATTTATCATTTAAATATGTGGGCATATTTACCTGCCAGATAAGGAACTGTCTGAGGGGTCACCTCAAATTTGTCCCTGAAATGCAGAAAGGATTAAGATAAATGAATACTGTTCTAAACTTACAAAACTTTTTTATAAATCAAGTATATGGTGTATCATGTAGCAATATGACTGTGAGATATCGGACATCTTTAAAATCAGGGAAGGTTCATCTTCATGTCGACACAACTTTAAAATTTACAAATCGCATTCAAATTTAATATTTGAATTGTTTTTGACACAGAGAACTGTTTATTTATGGACCAATCTTCTGTCTAATGTTGTAAATTCAAGCACAGTTAAACAGTTTGAATATGAATTAGATGAACACTGGCAAAACCAGGGGATAAAATACTGTTTTTAAGTAAAAATCAACATCTAAATGTCATAAATTGTTGTTTTTTTTCCTTATTTCAGAGCTGACTGTCAAAGTACTGTAAAACCCTAATTTTGTTAGAATAAAATCCTGTATCTATAAAACCATACTGACTTTTTCGAGACCAAAACAACAACTTGAATAAATCATCTCTATCAACACTGTTTTATACACTGTTAACCCTTTCACCCCTATGTAACTTTGATAACCTCTACCATAAATTGATCTGGATGAGTCAATTATGGTCTACAGTGTTGAAAGGGTTAAGTAAGTTGTGTACTTATTTTCAGTGTCGTGATAAATTTGCCTCGTTACGGAAGGCGAAAGTGAAACTGCCAAAAATATCTCCCACCCTTTCATTTGAATAAAACCTGATGGCCAGCCAAAGTAAGCTACTGATAATAGATATATGAATCATCGTAACAGCCTTACCTGTTTGTAGACTTGACGGTGATTGAGAGAAGCTGGTTGAGGACCCGTATCGTCCTGGAAACAGTGGTGGGTGTCGGATGGCGGAATCCTGTCAACACGACCAACAAAAGTCATTTTAATTAAAACCAGGAATACTGATATCTTCTAACCCCCTTGTGATCGAAATTTGTAAATATGCTTTATTTTGTAAAACACAATGTCATATCACAGTACATTGTAAATGACCGGTACCATATTTATCCAGCAATACGCCCATGCTTGGTAATAAGCCCACCCATATATATATTGTTGTTCTTTAAATATGGCAACAAGGCTATTCCCTTGTCCTTAACCCTTTTCACCCCTATGTAACTTTAGTGGACTCAACCATGCATTGATCTGGACGAGTCCATTATGGTCTACAGTGGTGAAAGGGTTAACTAAGCCACTCCCTATTTTGAGTCGGAGATTAGGTGTTGGTCCCCTGGGCTTACTGGTGGATAAATATGGTATACTGTACATTGCACTACTAAAATATGCCTTTTATATACTAGTATGATTTTCTTGAGAGTATTTTAACATTTAACCCTTTCACCCCTATGTAACTTTAGTAGACTCTACCATGCATGGATATGGATGAGTCCATTATGGTCTACAGTGGTGAAAGGGTTAAAGCTTCAAAAACATTTGCAATGTTGGGATAAGCAGTGCAAATACAGGACTTTCCAAAAAATATCACTCTGTGCAGGTCACAGAGGTCATTGCTGGCTGACCTATGCAAAAAACTTGGAAGGTAAAACCTGTGAAATCACAATTTTTTGTGGGTTTTTAAATTTCATTGATTTCTCGGGTAATCTTCATCCTTGAATTCATAGGTGCACGAAGTAATTAGAAATTTTACATAAAACATAAAGCAATTCTCCTTTTTAGAGGGTACTCATTATCCAAAAATTAATGTACCCACGAGATGGTGTTTTGTCGGTAACCCATGAAATTGGGGTCCACAAATAATATGATTTCACAGTATGTAACGTGATGGTGTAGACACCAACTACAAACAGCTTATTTCGTAGTGTAAGGCAGAAGCAGGTACAAAATATGTATTATCAGATAAAGATTGCAAACTCTACGAAACTCTGATGTGGTCGTCACTTCACATACCTTTCAATAGGTGTCCAACTAGGGCGAAGTTAAAGTTATCCTTGAAGCTGAGCCCCATGGCATGGTCCAACTGTTTGAAGTCCCACTCGAGTGGTTCTCTCGTCTCCATCATAATCACCTCCAATGTCTGTCACACAAAATGTATTCACAGGTTTTATAAGTGGATCAGCAACCATCAGAAATTAAATGTCACACACAATACATACAGATACACGTGTATGATTGAACAAAGTGGGTGGGTGCGAGTAATAAATTATTTCACCTACTTATCTGGTGAATTTGGAGATAGGAGAAGATTGTTAATGTTGAGAACACCCCCACCTCCTATGTATATAAACGGCAACAAAAGATATTTTGTATAATATTACAATGGTAAATAAAAGTTGTGTGGGTAGGAATTTAAATAATCATTAAAAGATCAGAACTACTTGTTCATTTGGAATTTAAAAAAGATGCATTGCTATTATTGCAAAATATGTATTCATCAGTTATTAAACCGATAAAAAATGTATTCCTAGCCTTTCATGCATCGACAGATCCAGTAATTTTTAATGGATTATCAAGAGATGTCTATACAACAGCTGTCCTGTGTATTTAGATTTTGGTTTTGTTTTGTTTTCTTTTGTTTAACATCCTATTAACAGCTATGGTCATTCAAGGACGTGCCTCCATGTGTGTATGTGTGCTGGAGGCAGAGTATGTTGGTGTGTTAGCCTCCTTGTGATAGCGTGGATCTGATGCCGAAGGCACCCAGCACTGTATTCCAGCCGGTCACATTATACTGACAACATGATGGTTATTAAAAATATCTTAACTGCTATCCCTAACCCAAAATTGTCCACAGACCAAATGTTGAGGTTAATTTGACCTTCAGTCACTGTTGACCTTGACCCTGCCTTACCTCTCGGTCAAACAAGCCCATGATGTCGAGCGTGTGGAGGTTCTGTTCCAGCAGGGCCAGTCCAGCAGCATACAGAGAAACCTCGTCTAACTGGAGGACAGAGATGGCCGTCCAAAACAGGAACTTGTGGATAGAGGAATCCTGGAAAGGAAAATATAACATTGCCGTCAAATAGTTAAATGAATAGGCTTTATGACAGCATATTGAGCAACAACAAGTGTATTTTGTTAAACAAATCATCAACAAAACTATAACCCTTCAACCTTTCAGGTTGCATAAAAGGTGAAACAGAAAATCGGTTTGAGATTTGTTTATAAAATGTTTATCTAAAATCTCATTCCAAAATGATCAAATGTAACCAAAAGTAGTTCTGTGAACCACAATTCATTGAGTTGAGGTTGACTAGCATTTGACTCGTAAATATTTTTTTGGGAAAGGGACGTATTTAACTATTGGTAAACATGCCTCGAGAGATCACCTGTTCATATTAGATGTAGATGGCATACAGCAGTACTTACAGATCTAAGTAGAGGCTGAAGTCTGGTCAGACACATCACAATGGCCTCGATCAACGTCAAGTCGTTAAACGACTCCAGAGCCTGTAATCAGGACAGCATACATTTAATGATTTCATCTACATTACCAATACGGTAAAACCTTGTTATATTGCCAACATTTTACCACAGAAGATTTGGCACTATAAAGGAGTTTCAACCCAATGGAAGACTTCTTAATACTGTATACCGGGAAACTATCGCCTAGTTAAATTTTCGCCCTATGCCGATAATATCAATTTTCGCCCAATGTTAATTTCCCCCTTCACATTTGATTACCCTGTCTATTTCATCGCTTACTAATGTTCGCTGTAATGATATATTTGCTCTCATTGCAGAGGCCAAAAAAGGCGAAAAATCATCCGGTATACAGCAGTTCAGATTTGTTTCACATGACTCGTTGCACAGTCAGTATTAAATCAAGTTATTTATTAAAGGTTTGAAAAGTTGTTATTCTACAGTCACAAGTTAACTGGAGAAGTAAACTTTTAATTCTAGTCCATACCTTCATCATAATCTTGAGGAGCTGTTTGATCTCGGAGTCGGTCACAGTCTTACTGATACAACCAAACACAATGATAGCCCTGGGCTGGAGGGCGGGATTATACTGGAATGCAAATCTGTAAAAAAAATATCAAAAAAATCAAAAGCTGAAAACCAAACTGCACATAAGGACAAAGTTGTATAGGTGTTTAAAAATGAAGTTGAATTGCTATTCAAAATTAATCTTATTTTATCGTTTCACTTTCATGCGAATTTCAACCTGTGATTTGGGCTTCAAAAATGTTGCCCTCAACATACACACTATGTCGCAATTATTTCATTAAAAGTCTTGCGAAGGGAAACAAACAATGAGAAACAACGCCAATTATAATTTCCAAATCGCTCTATAGGATAAATGTCTCCATTTAATAAACAAAATACCAGAAATAAAATGTAATCAAGGGAAATACCAGCCCATGGAAATTAATGGTGGAACATATATATACATGAATTAGGCTGTAGCGCCTGGAGTTTAAAAATCGACCAACACACGTACCTTCTGGACAGGTCTGTCCACTGTTGTAGCCAATCACAGTTAGGAATGTCCTTCATACATGCCTGTAATTCAGTAGTCATGACAACAGTAAACACGGTGGTCATGGGAACAGTCAATTCATTGTGGTAATATTAGTTGTCATGGTAACAGTAAATGCAGTTGTTATGGCAACAGTAAATATGGTGGTCATAGAAACCGTATTTTCATCATTATAACAGTTGATGATAATAATAACAGACAACACAGTTGTCATGGTTACAGTAAACATAGTGGTCATGGTACAGTCGGTCTTCAGTCATTAACCAACACTTTGAAAATACTCAAATCTCATCTTTTTGCAGTTTCGTCTTGTAGTTTTAGAACTCAATTTCCTCTTCTATTACATCTTTTAATATATGCATAAATGGTCAGACAGAGAATGTGATAGTTCATAGTCTCTTACATACACAGTTGGCTCACACAAACACTCATACACAGATGGCTCACACAAACACTCATACACAGATGGCTCACACAAACACTCATACACAGATGGCTCACACAAACACTCATACACAGTTGGCTAACACAAACACTCATACACAGCTGGCTAACACAAACACTCATACACAGCTGGCTAACACAAACACTCATACACAGCTGGCTAACACAAACACTCATACACAGCTGGCTAACACAAACACTCATACACAGCTGGCTAACACAAACACTCATACACAGCTGGCTCACACAAACACTCATACACAGCTGGCTCACACAAACACTCATACAAATATTCAAGGAGATTATTCAAAAATATTTTTTTAACAGTATAGTGATATTTTTGAGTCTCTTGGATTGAAAAGTTTGAGGAAATTTAATGATACAAACCTCCATAATTTCTAGTAAGGCATCGACTATCGTCTCCAAGGAGCTGAGAGACATTTTCTCGTGTTCTGGAGCAGCCATTGTGAATGAGCGATCGCCTGGTCTGTAGCTTGTGCGAAATGCACTGACGGCTGCAGACTTCACCTTGCTGATCCCAAACAGCTGGTAAAACTTAGGTAGGGAGAACTCGGCCAGACTCAGCTTCAGGACCTTCAGTGTGGACTCGGCTGTTAACAGACAACACGGATGTGTTAGGATGCTGAAGTAACTATGTGTTAGGTAGATGTCAATAGACTTCTAAAAAGTCACAGTAAGGGATCCTGAAAGGACCTCATCCAGAATAGTATAGCAATTATACCAGTTTTCTTTTTATCTACTTTTGAAATGCACATTTACAAACACATTAATGTAAATGAATTACAATATCACAACTTTGTTTTTTGTTAAAATATTTCTACCATGTACTAAATCACTACCATGTACTCAATCTCTACCATGTACTAAATCACTACTATGTACGAAATCACTACTATGTACTAAATCACTACCATGTACTAAATCACTACCATGTACTAAATCACTACCATGTACTAAATCACTACCATGTACTAAATCACTACCATGTACTAAATCACTACCATGTACTAAATCACTACCATGTACTAAATCACTACCATGTACTAAATCACTACCATGTACTAAATCACTACCATGTACTAAATCACTACCATGTACTAAATCACTACCATGTACTAAATCACTACCATGTACTAAATCACTACCATGTACTAAATCACTACCATGTACTAAATCACTACCATGTACTAAATCACTACCATGTACTAAATCACTACCATGTACTCAATCACTACCATGTACTAAATTTCTACCAATTCCAGGGTAGGATGAATCCATACTTTTAACTTTGTTTTCAAATCTACAAATAACCCGAAATTCAAACTGTAGATAAATACAGCAGTCACAAGAATATATATATGAATTGTAAATTGGAATGTTTATATGCATTCTGTATTTTACATTGGGAAGTATGGATCCAGGCCCTGGACATAACACGTAAACCTAACCTTTCTTCTTGTCTCGCTTGCCCTCTGGGTACTCACCGCTGAAACTGAGCTGAGAGCATGTGCACAAGGAATGGATGATGTTGATGACGAGTCCGTGCGTTGATGCTCGCAGCGACAGCGGTCCGGTACATACCAGTAACGTAACAATGTGGAACAGAAATGGAAGGTGACTCGCAACTGAAACAGAAAGCATTTCATTTACTGAACCTATATAATTTCTCCTTTTTTTCTGTTCTTTCATTCTTTAGTGAGTGTTTAACATGGTATAACAACCTCACAATAGCCAAGTGATAAAACAAGGTATGCCACGAATGATAAGTATAGTAATTGCATAGAACAACTTGAAATAGGGCATTTTGCCCAATAGGCAGATATTCCCATTAACATTTTTTGAAAGGTTCACAATGTGACTGTCATACACGGAAAACAAAAGAGTTTATTATTTTTGGTCATTGATATTTTAAATTTTCCAGCTGGATTGACCTAACAATCCAATATGTTGTTGGAAGTCAACATGAGCACTATTTCAACTCATATTAAGTACTCTTGTTGGCCCAGATATATAGTGTGTAGGGGTCTTATTGTGAGAGGAAACCAGAGCACCAGGAGATAACCATGTGGTCGGGTAGGTGACCTCATACCATTTCACGTTCGGTCAGGGAATCAAACCCCGGCCGCCTTGGTGACAGGCGAGTACATTGTCCACCCTGCACTGTGAATTGTTGAACAGCATGCGTCGATACTCACTATGATGGACAACATGAGTAAATACTCACCATCCAGTGAATTGTTGATGGACAACATGAGCAAATACTCACCATCCAGTGAGTTGTTGAAGGACAACATGAGTAAATCCTCACCATCAAGTGAGTTGTTGAAGGACAACATGAGTAAATACTAACCATCCAGTGAGTTGTTGAAGGACAACATGAGAAAATACTCACCAACCAGTGAATTGTTGAAGGACAACATGAGAAAATACTCACCAACCAGTGAATTGTTGAAGGACAACATGAGAAAATACTCACCATCCAGTGAATTGTCGATGGACAACATGAGTAAATACTCAACATCCAGTGAGTTGTTGAAGGACAACATGAGTAAATACTCACCATCCAGTGAATTGTTGAAGGACAACATGAGAAGATATCTGGCCAGGATGGCTATGTCGTCCCACATCAAATGCTGTTCTAGTGTTGGTGTTGGGGAGGTGCACGTCTTGTCTATCAACTACAATATATGTTTAAAAGCTTATTAGTTGAAGATAAAAGCACATCTGAAGGATCTGAAACAGAAGTACGCTACCTGCAGATAAAACTGTTGAAAATATGAAGGAATCATATGAATTGGATGTTCGAGAAATAGACGGATGTTGAGGAACACAGCCAATAGTATAACTCTCTAGAATAGGAGGTAGGAATGACACTAAAGTTTATACAATAACACATATATTTCAGGCTTGTTTGGTTTGTTTGTGTTTAACGTCCTATTAATAGCTATGGTCATATAAGGATGTGCCAGGTTTTGGTGCTGGAGGAAAACAGAGTACCCGGAGAAAAACTACTGACCTACGGCCAGTACCTGGTGACTGCCCAACATAGGCCTCTTACCTGCGACCTACTGGTGGAGGGATAGTGATGTCAGGCTCAGTGATACTTACTCTACACAAACGACCTATGACCTTCCGTGACACAAGCTGTACATTAGCAGAGGTCAAGGCCACAGCAGTGTCTGCCATTATTTCTGCCTGTATAGAGCCCAGTCCTCCAGTCACACTCCGCTGTAAGTAAAAGTCTCGCATTATAAACTGATCACAATTCTCTATATAAATGATAATGAATGAGTTTTAAGTGTTCGGTGAATTGTTTTTACCATCAAAGGGTGCTGTTTCAGGTGCTTAAAACCTGTACATAATATTTTCTCAGATTTTCTGTTTCCTTGGTCCCCCCCCCCCTCCTGTATTTTGGTGATACAGTAAACTGTTCCCATTGTCTCTACTTCCTGAGACAGTCATAAAACAACTGTTAATAGTTATAGCACAGAAAAACAGCCTTTTTTTCCCCCCGTAGGAGGAGATGTGCGTGCTCAGAATTAAAAACATAAATAAAATGTGTGTATGTACACCTTAGGGAAAAATGACACTTTTAAATGGCATTTTTTGAGCTGTTCTTTCAGATGAAATCATCAGATCATAAAAAATAGGAATATTTAAGCAAATTCACTGGGTCCAAAATGGGGAGGCTCCCTCAAAATAGAGAGAGTTGGCAAGTATGTGTGCTAACATTTATGTACGAAGTACAAAACAGAAAATATATGGTTCATGGCGTCTTATCACATTTGATAGTAAGCTTTTGGTCATTTACCTTGATGAAGCTGTCTAAGACCATGTCCAGTAGGTCAGCCACTTGACCGATGTTGCCCCATATCTTGGCTTGTATTGAGGGATACATCTACAGGGGAGAGAACTCTTCTCATTAGCATCATAGCCCATATAAGGCATTATGTTAAATTCAATTAATTTATGCAATAAAATGCTTTCAGATGACAATTATATGAAATAAGAGTAAGGATGTTTTGGCTTAGTGAATAAATGATTTTTTAACAAGATAATATCTCTTCATATCATCTGGAAACAAGAAAGTTTAGAATGCATTCATCAATTTGGGGAATCTTGCTTTAAGGATCCCTGTCTCACTGTACCGTTGTTTTTCCTACTTTCAGTAACCTCCCCTTAACTTCTGTTCGGATATAACTATAAAAAAAGTTAGGGCAGAACACATCCGTTGACAAGGTAGTTCAACTGATTAGAGCGATAGTATAACAATTTGAGGACCAGAGTTCAAATTCCGTTCCAGCCACATTGAATTTTTACACTCTAAACACTGTTGTTGATTATATTTTGTATATATTTCATCTCTAATATTTCTCACACAGAAGTCCCACAAGGTATGGTTTTCTTTTCAGAGAAGATTTATCAAAGCTATAACAGAAAAAGCAGTTTCCAACACTTTCAATGGTATTTACAGTTTTTGGCAGTGGTATAGGGATCCTTAATTACGAAAAATATATCACATTTGTTTGGGATTTTGTTATAGGTTTCCACAATGCCTTACCTCAACTTCCTCTATCGTCATGGTGATGAGTTTGTCCAGAATCAGAGCCACTTTCTGCCTTTTGTTTTCATCTGAATGCTTACAGAACCTAGGAAATAAAACAGATTTCCACATCAAGAAAATATCAACTACACAACATATTTGCTCGAAGCTATAAACCAGCTAACACAAATAAATGCCATCAAATCTGAATAGGGTCATGTGACACATTGAAGAGATCTAACTTCAGATCATATAGAAGGAAAAAATCAAGAACCATCTAACCAATCAGCAGTCTTCAATATGCATCTTAATGACATGAATTAAATATTGTACTTTCGCCTTTTTCAACTCTTGCAATGGGGTTAATTTTTCGTCATCACAGTTCACCATATATGTTGATAACATGTAAAGTGGCAGTTATACACTGATCATATTACATTTATTTCAATGGTGGAAGGCGAATGTTTATCAGAGCGAAAATACCTCAGTATATTTGGAGTTGCCTTCCCTTACCTGGTGAGGTTCGGTAACCATGGAGTGATGTACTCTAGACACAAATGTTTCATCTCTATGTTGGAGTTTCCGAAGCCCTGGATACACTCCTCCAGGAACTCTAGTGTTAGATGAGGCTCATTAGCGGCCAACGTCTCACTGATGGACTTGATGAAGATGGTGTTGTTGGCGGGGATACACAAACCTGACCACAAATCAAACATCCTTATTGTAATGTGATTTTCCAGCGTAACTTTTGGAAACAGTACACAAGCAGGCATGATTTATGTGCCATAGTGTTATTTTGAAAACTACTTAGAAAAGATATGAACTTTTGCCACATTAAAATTTGATTGTGAGATCTTCATTGTTACTTAAATAGGAACTTTGCCTTGCCTTGGGAGAAGGGTGAGGTGGAGTGGGGCAAGCAAATTGGAATGTAGTCCAGAGGCAAAATGGCCCTAAAGCTGTAGAAATTTAACAAATATTTAATACATATATATATATCAGTTTCATGTGCTGAAGGTCCGAGTGTGGGCAGATGCACGAACGACTGGACAAGATACACCAATTATGCAGAACTTTTGTGGTTTTATTTGGGAAGTAGTCCAAGGGGAAAATCTGTTTTGCTTTCTGGTATATTTTGAGCATATATCTCAGTTCCTTTATGGGAACCACCAACACATTACTTGAAAATATTTAGGGATCAAGGTCTGTGAGACAATTTGTATATTTTTCTTATGTAGCAGACAAAAAACATAGTTACTTACCTGTTGTTTCCAGCAGCTGACCTTCTATCTTCAGGTCAAAGGTCTGAGTGAGGGCACACAGCAAGTTGTAAGCAGCAGACCGCAGACTGGGATCGGAGCTGCCCAAGTTGAGCAGGGCCTATAATACATATTGTAAACTTACAGTGGGCTTAATATTAGAATTGATATTTTTTGTAAAAAATGGTGAAAATATTTGCTGATTTTGCATTGATCATCTCAGCACTATCCATATTCCTTAGATATGCTCATAATAGACCATCAATACAAACACACAAGAATTTATCTACAAACTAACACTATAATACAAACTTTTCACTGCGTTAGAATAACCTGTCTACATGGCAATAATGTTAAATAGCACCTTGCTGAGAAAATGTGTACTTTGACATATGTCCAAAATGTCAAGTTTGTCTACTTGAAACAGAGGTAAATCTTGACAGATATCCTGGTAAACAGTAAAACTATAAGTTCCATTTAGAATTTCTAAATACCTTTTTAACTACTGTATACCAGAACATTTTCTCCCAGTCAAATTTTCGCCTTTCGATTGCAAGATACATTTTCGCCTAATAGTAAATTCGCTCTTCACAGTTAATTACAATGCATATTAATTTGTTTAAAAATGTTCATTGTTATGATAATTCGCCCTCATTACGAAGGGCAAAAAAGGGCTAAAATCAAACTGCAGCAAAAATTCCCTGGTATACAGTATATATTTATGAATATTATGTAATCATTCTTCCCCCAATACTTACCACATTGAGCAAGGTACCAGGCACATCCTTGGGCCGAATCTTGGTATGGACCGTCACAGTATCCTGTCAAACAACACAAACACAAGTAAACATCACAAGATCGGCTTTCTCTGACATGCAAAACCGTACAAACATTACGTCACAATAATAGGTATCTCTACTAGACACCCGAACACAACACTTTTATTTTCGAATCTCGTTCAACGATTTTTGTCACAATAATAGCTACATGACCTAGATGCTCAAAAAAACACTTTTATTTTCATCTGTCGTTAAACTTTTTTAATGAAATATTTCGATAAAAAAACAAAACTGATTATTTTTAACCAATATCAAGCGGTTGTTCCATGCCTGTAGAAAGTATTTGTGAGGGATTAGGGTCTTTGTTGTATACCACTAGACTACATACTAGGTATGACACAACTACTCGACTACGTACCGGCTGTGACAGCTCCCATCTCGTCCTGATATGTATGATGTCATGTACAATGTTATCACAGTCGTTGTGGATAAAAGACAGAGGTCCACTCTCATTGGATATTGTCAGGGTGAACTGGTTATCATCCACGAGGCAAACCTACAACCAGAAAAAAATAGCATATCTTACCAAACATGTTAATGAACTTATCGTAATTGCAGTTTGAAAAAATGGTTAGGTTTGGTTTGTTTGAGTTTTATGTCCTATTAACGGCTCTGGTCATTTAACTCTTTCCGTACCGCAACTCCGGTCCGGATTCCGTACCGGATGTACTTATTAGACTCACCCCCGCGCATATAACAAAATGGCGGATTTTTAATGTACTTTTTAGACTAGGTGTAACTGCCGCAAGAATTTAACAGGTAACCGTGAACAAATATTGTTATTGTGTCATGTTCTGGTTCATAGACAAACACTTCTTCATTTTCGCAGCATAATGACTAACTGGCAGCTGATTATGACTGAGAAATCGACATTTGTCTGGCAATAAACGATACGATTCCTTGTATTTAACACAGCGTTGTAGTGCAGGTTTCCAATGGGTTTGATTATGGTTACAAATGTGGAGACGTTGAGTTTTTTTCTAAATACAAGTAGATTTCATCAAGACTTATATTAGAATATTCAAATTTAATTCCATAAGTCCCAACAAATATCTGATGATGAATTTACAAGTGTTTGTAATTAATTAAGTTGCCGCCAACTTGTTTACATTTGAGGCACCAAATGCAAACATCTTGCGGCAAAGGCGAAAACTTTAAGTCACATAATAAAAAAGGTGTACTCTGCGCAACTAAAATTATTTCTTCCAAACTGATGGGTTCTGATTTTAGCGACAATTAATTGTTTTTTCGCGACAGTCTCGTGCGATAACCAACTAAACATCAGGCAGGTTACATCATAGTCTCTTGTCGTGTGTACATGACAACGGGGATGAGACGGCCCTTTATTTTGTTGTCTGTACACGACAACGGGGACCAGGATGACATATTGTTGTCGTGTGTACACGACAACGGTACGGAAAGAGTTTAAGACATGCCAGGTTTTTGTGATGGAGGAAACCCGGCATACCCGAAGAAAAACCACCGACCTGTGGTCAGTACCTGGCGACTGCCCCACGTAGGCCTCTAACCCTCGACCTAGTGGAGGAGGGCTACTGGTCATAGAGGCTCAGACACCTTAACCACTTAGCCACTTTGGCCCCCTTTCAGAAATAGTATGATTAGAGAGATTATACTCGACTCAGAATTGAGTTGATATATGTAAATGAAAATTTGAGTGAATGTTTATCAGACTAATTTCTTCTGATCATAATTTTAGAGAATTACGATACAGGATATATTTTTGCATATTAGGTTTTAAAGTTTTAAAGAAAAAACATTACAAATTTTCTCCCTCAAGTTAATTTTTGTTTTCATTGAAAATATACAAGAGGAAGATGAGCACTACCTCCTCTATTTCTGAAGCGTAGTAGACGTCGTTGAGCAAGACCTGGTGTCCGAGCACTCGTAGTTTCTCCGCTGAAGTTATCTGGATGGCATTTGGACCCACCTGAAACAAAAAACAGCAAATGTCACAGAGAATATGAACAAAGTGGAATATAAATTTTAAAGTAATCTACAAAGAAGCTATTGTTTTTGACACTGAAATCAGCATACAACTTATTGTACTGTAGACAAAACACTTACCAGGTACCAGAGAAGAAGCTGCTTAGAGATATATGACCAAATTACCCCCCCCCCCCCCTCAAAAGGGCTCAGCTCCTTCATCTGTACAATATTGTATCCTCATCATCGTGGGATGCTTCCAAACAGTTGCACCAGATTGTTTGTAGTAAGTGTGATAATGAAGACTTTGTCTTGAAAGCTTTTTACTGACCTTGATTGTGACTTCATACTGACCTTGTAATGACCTTGTACTAACCTTGATTGTGACCTTGTACCAATATTGATTATGGCCTTGTAATGACCTGAATTGTGACCTTGTAGTGACCTGGGTTGTGACTTTGTTCAAACCTTGATTGTGACCTTGTACTAACCTTGATTGTGTCCTTGTACCAATATTGATTATGGCCTTGTAATGACCTTAATTATAACCTTGTAGTGACCTTGGTTGTTAATTTGTTCTGACCTTGGCTGTTACCTTGTACCGATCAAGAATATGACTTTGATTATATACCCTTTACTGACTTTATGACCTTGTACTGACCTTGATTGTGACCTTGGTGTCCTTGTGGGAGAGTTTGAGGGCATTATTTGATATTTTGAGATCCTCCTCCAGCGACACTGTTGAGCCAGGTAACTTCTGCTGATCAGGGTCAATGTACTCATTCAACCGTGCAGGATGGTCAATAAAAAACAACTTTCTATTTCCCTGAAAAGAAATTGGATTCAGTTATAACACAGTGTACCAGTATAACACATGTAAGATTTAGTGATACTGAACTCAGGTAGTACGAAAAATTAGTATCACTGGCCAAATATGCAATATGAATCTGTCTAAATACATTGAAACTATTTTGGCCTTCTTTTTCTGTCTAAGAATTTTACTTATATCAGGCAAGTCACATGTGTATTGACCTTAATATAAGAGTAATGACCTTGATTTATAATAAATGACCTTGATGTATTTATTCCCTGAAAAGAAATTGGATTCAGTTATAACACAGTGTACCAGTATAACACATGTAAGATTTAGTGATACTGAACTCAGGTAGTACGAAAAATTAGTATCACTGGCCAAATATGCAATATGAATCTGTCTAAATACATTGAAACTATTTTGGCCTTCTTTTTCTGTCTAAGAATTTTACTTATATCAGGCAAGTCACATGTGTATTGACCTTAATATAAGAGTAATGACCTTGATTTATAATAAATGACCTTGATGTATTTATTCCCTGAAAAGAAATTGGATTCAGTTATAACACAGTGTACCAGTATAACACATGTAAGATTTAGTGATACTGAACTCAGGTAGTACGAAAAATTAGTATCACTGGCCAAATATGCAATATGAATCTGTCTAAATACATTGAAACTATTTTGGCCTTCTTTTTCTGTCTAAGAATTTTACTTATATCAGGCAAGTCACATGTGTATTGACCTTAATATAAGAGTAATGACCTTGATTTATAATAAATGACCTTGATGTATTTATGAAATGACCTAAGTGTATTTGTAATAACTGGACCAAGTGCAATAACTATGACCTATGTGTAATGACCTTGACCTGTGTAATGACCTTGACCTACTTGTTATGACTTTGACCTACGTATAATGACCTTGATGGTTGTGTACTGACCTTGAGAGGAGTGAGTATTCTGTCGTGGTACTTGGTATACTCCCTCACCCACGAGTTACAGTTATATATATAGCAGGCGACAATGTTCTGGTACACGACCTCCGGCATCACCACAAACCACTTGGACAGGAAATCGGTCTGGAAGAGCAAACATACCACATATTTTTCAGGATAATCTCACAGAGCCTATAACTATTTAAATACAATAATTATCGCCATTCCTTAAAAATAACTATGAATATTTAAAAAAAATCATCACTAAAATATTCCAATTTTTTAATTGTCTTCTTTTTCATCTTTGGCTGCATTTCTGATTTCAAACATCAGCAATCATGAATATGATCAGATAGTGAAAGTCAATTTTCTTTAAATATACTGGATCAATTAATCTACACTATATTAAGTATGAATTATCACTGAATCACAACAATAAACAAAAGCAAATACAAGTATGTGAAAGGACTTATGGGTCATTTTTGGCCTCATAAAACGTGAAAATTTCAACTCAAATAAATTTGCTGATTTCGGTTATAAACATCATATTGGTTAATTGGAGCTATCTTTTTTGGTGTAGATTTTTTCCTATGAGCATGCGTAGATGTATAGCAACGAAACTGCGTTGCTATGCAGAAATATGGTGTATTTGGACAGTTAACATGCAGAAATGAAAATGTTTTTCGGCATGTGACAAAACAATATTTCCTTTCTACGAATGAATACTGGTATGACAATGTTTAAGCATGTCAAATATTTATTTGTTTGTTGCATGCGTAGTCTTTCATCCCTGATGAGGCCAGAAACACCCTTAGTCCTTTTGCCAAGGATATGAAGCTGATGACGGAACACAAAATTACACAAATGAATATTATGTGACACTTTTCTACACATTTCACTGTACCATACCATTACCTTTCAAATATATACTGTCAAACTTTGAGGTTTCAAAATTTGAGGGCCCTCAGATTTTTTTTTGAAACATTGAGAGTTTAACTCATGAATGATGATGCGCATTCGATGTATTTATGCACTGTTTGCATGTTTACATGTTAAAATACATTAATCGATATATTAAACAATTACGCATAAACTTTAAACAATTACATTTACCAATTACACATATACATTTACCAATAACACATATACATTAACCAATAACACATATACATTAACCAATTACACATATACATTAAGCAATAACACATATACATTAACCAATAACACATATACATTAAGCAATAACACATATACATTAAACAATAACACATATACATTAACCAATAACACATATACATTAAACAATTACACATATACATTAACCAATTACACATATACATTAACCAATTATGCATATACATTAATCAATATATTAAACAATCTTTACACACGAATACATTGACACAACTAGATCTATCACCTATTTCTAAATAACAACAATTATTACACATATACATTATAAAATATTTACACATTTACCCTGTTATTTTTAAACAAGGCAGATAAATACTTGTGCATTATTTACAAACACAGATTTACTACATACTTACAAATAAAACAAATTTTCAGATACAACACTTCATTATATATGTCTGATATATATACAAATAACACATATTAGAAATAAAGCACATCTTTACATTCATAAAATTGACATGCATAACACATTTTTACACAAATATACAACAGCACTTACAGTTTATGACATATTTACATATAAAATCTATCTTCACATACACAAAATATAATGCATGCCACATTTTTACACAAATAAATTAGTATACCACATGTTTACAAATAGCCTTGATATCCACAAGCAATAGTAACACATATACCACATGTTTACAAATAGCCTTGATATCCACAAGCAATAGTAACACATATACCACATGTTTACAAATAGCCTTGATATCCACAAGCAATAGTAACACATATACCACATGTTTACAAATAGCCTTGATATCCACAAGCAATAGTAACACATATACCACATGTTTACAAATAGCCTTGATATCCACAAGCAATAGTAACACATATACCACATGTTTACAAATAGCCTTGATATCCACAAGCAATAGTAACACATATACCACATGTTTACAAATAGCCTTGATATCCACAAGCAATAGTAACACATATACCACATGTTTACAAATAGCCTTGATATCCACAAGCAATAGTAACACATATACCACATGTTTACAAATAGCCTTGATATCCACAAGCAATAGTAACACATATACCACATGTTTACAAATAGCCTTGATATCCACAAGCAATAGTAACACATATACCACATGTTTACAAATAGCCTTGATATCCACAAGCAATAGTAACACATATACCACATGTTTACAAATAGCCTTGATATCCACAAGCAATAGTAACACATATACCACATGTTTACAAATAGCCTTGATATCCACAAGCAATAGTAACACATATACCACATGTTTACAAATAGCCTTGATATCCACAAGCAATAGTAACACATATACCACATGTTTACAAATAGCCTTGATATCCACAAGCAATAGTAACACATATACCACATGTTTACAAATAGCCTTGATATCCACAAGCAATAGTAACACATATACCACATGTTTACAAATAGCCTTGATATCCACAAGCAATAGTAACACATATACCACATGTTTACAAATAGCCTTGATATCCACAAGCAATAGTAACACATATACCACATGTTTACAAATAGCCTTGATATCCACAAGCAATAGTAACACATATACCACATGTTTACAAATAGCCTTGATATCCACAAGCAATAGTAACACATATACCACATGTTTACAAATAGCCTTGATATCCACAAGCAATAGTAACACATATACCACATGTTTACAAATAGCCTTGATATCCACAAGCAATAGTAACACATATACCACATGTTTACAAATAGCCTTGATATCCACAAGCAATAGTAACACATATACCACATGTTTACAAATAGCCTTGATATCCACAAGCAATAGTAACACATATACCACATGTTTACAAATAGCCTTGATATCCACAAGCAATAGTAACACATATACCACATGTTTACAAATAGCCTTGATATCCACAAGCAATAGTAACACATATACCACATGTTTACAAATAGCCTTGATATCCACAAGCAATAGTAACACATATACCACATGTTTACAAATAGCCTTGATATCCACAAGCAATAGTAACACATATACCACATGTTTACAAATAGCCTAAATATCCACAAGCAATAGTAACATATATACCACATATTTACAAATAGCCTAAATATCCACAAGCAATAGTAACACATATATACCACATGTTTACACAAATAAATCAAAAGAATAAGTACTTACAGTACTTACTCTAAAACGGTTCTCCGCACAGGTGTGTGTGAAGTCTATGACCAGCTCAAACGGCTTGTTGTAGAATGGTTTTAACGTCAGTAATACATGATATATAAGTAGGTCTCCGTTAATCTCTCCCACTCTACAAAGCAAATACGATATTTTGTTTATTTTTTGTTTATTATTATATTTTTTGTATATTTTTTGTTTATCATTATATTTTTTGTTTATTTTTTGTTTATTATATTATATCTTATTCATCTCGTCTTTTGTTATTATAATTTTGTTAATTTCTTCATTACATTTTGTTTATTTCTTCTTGTTGGCCTCCTAAAAAGCCAGCAAGGTATGGTTTTCATTTCGGGGATGATTTAACAAAGCTATAGTTATGTTGGAAAAAAACAGTCTCCAATACTTAGTTACAGCTTTGGCAGAGGTACGGTGATCCATGGGAACTGTATACTTGCCAACTCTCTCTATTTAGGAGGAAGACTCCCAATTTATGATCCTAAAATTTAGTATTTTCAACCACCGAATTTGCTTAAATAATCCTATTTTCAAAGATCTGATGATTTCCTCTTAAACAGCTCAAAAGATACCATTTAAAAGTGTTATTTTTCTCTAAGGTGTATATACACACATTTTATTTATGCTTTTAATTGCAAGAACGTGCAATCTCTCCCATGGAAATTTCAAAACATTTGGCAAGTATGGAACAGGAGTATTACTTACATAATTATCAAGTTATATATTTCAACACGAAGAACCAAGACATAAACTTACTTATATCTTCTAGCTATATAATAAAATACTGGGTTGCCAGCTTTACTTGTCCCGGCCTGGTAAAATATGTGTAGATTTTTAAGCGACTTGAATTCATCTTTTTCGTGCATGTTGTGTTTTGACATGATTTCTTCGAATTTCGTACTTGTCATGTCCATACTGCTCCATCTGGTGGCAAATATTCCAACACTGCGAAAAGAGAAAGGACAACAATGGGAGATAACTCTATCAGATCAATTGCCGGAATCACACGTCAACATTGAATAGGAAAATTGGTCAGCGTGGTGTGTGTTTTAAGTACTCTAGATATTCTGAACCTTGTAGATACATGATTAATTAATTTTATCAAAGCATAGATAGTGATTTTCAATACATTCTCAAAAAGATTGAATTTATGAATGTAATAGCTACTCATAATTGATACAAAACGTAAATTACCAAGAAAATGTTTACAACCGTTAAATTTTATTCAGATTTAAAGTTTGTAACTGTAACAATCACTTTGAGACGTATTTCATCAACAAGGCTACAATACATCATACAAGTCTGATAAAATACTGTATACCAGGACATTTTTCACTCCCCTACCCCTCTGTATACGTAATGAGGGTGAATATAGACGAAAACCATAATAAACATAATCATTTACTGAGAAGGGCGAAAAAAACAGGCGGCGTAAATTGATTTATGGGCGAAAGGCGAAAGTTTGACTGGGCGAAAATATGTCGCTAACCCGCAAAATTCCATAGAACATGACAACAACACTTACTGAGAGTCGAGTGGTCTATGCTCTGGGGGTCCCAGATACGCTAACAAGGTGGCCATCTTGTCAAATGGCCGTCTGCCCACTGCCTTGTGGTCTCTGTAACAAACAAACATTTCATTCTAACTTGTGAAAACTTTCAATAAATATGATAAAATGAACTGATTTCACTTTCCTTTTTCCAGTACTGGTCAAACAAATAATGCCCATTTTGTGAAATGATAAATATTGAAATTCGAAATGAACTTCTACAAATCAGTTTATACATTTTTCAGGTCTTTTTTCCTGAACTTCCAGATCTTCATTTGAAAAGCAATGTTTAACTAAGGAAAAGTTTGAATTTCAGAAGAAACTTCGCAAAGCAAGGGACTGGACTCGTTTTTTTTCAATTTTAAAATATTACAATAAAAATTTAATTTCCTTTTTCATAAAAATCTGGGTGCGTGTGAGACTGACCTGCTGCTAGAGAGGTAGTCTCCGATCTTTTCCTGGTTGTTCCAGAGCAGACGGTGGAGGGCCAGAACATTGGCATCATTAATGAAAGAGAGGCTGTGGTTCCCTTGGTCGGGAATGTCACAGTCCGACGCTATCTCGGTGAAAAACCTTGGTAAATTAAGTGTGTACATTTTAATCTATGTTTAGAATTTTATCTTCGTAATAATTTATTTATCTTCGTAATAATTTATGCAGAAACGATATACAGATTGTAATGGGAAGATGAAACCATGAAGATTAATTCAAAGAATAATTCATTTACCCCTTCACCCCTATGTCACTTTAGTAGACTCTACCATACATTGATCTGGATGAGTCCATTTTGGTTTACAGTGGTGAAAGTGTTAATAATTGTTATTACTCAAAATATCTATCAATATTACCATTAATCAATAAAATGTTTCAATAAAATCGGGGAAAACATCCACCAACCTTCTGCCCGCCTCAAAGTTGGTCTTCAGGAAGTCGTTGAAGGTCCGCATGTGGTTCTCTTTGGTGAATAGGAGGTGGTTGGCAATGTTTTGCATGATCTTACACATAAGTGTAAGACCACGTTTAATCTTGGGCGTCGGCTCCTCATCAATTATCCCCGATTCATACGGGGAAACTGTAACAGTGGCTTGGTATGAGACATGCATTCTTACACAGAGAAGACAGTACATGTATACATTCATACATGAAAGAATGATCTTAGATTGAAGAAATTTTCTTGCGAAATTATCCAGATTTTTTGTTTAAATATATTTTAAATCAATCGGAGGACTACAAAAATTCACTGAGCTATTTGAAGATGTTCTCCTATAACGTAACATCAATGTTTTTACATTTTAATTTACCATTAAAACAAATTTTAGTGATTTATAATCTTCTACTGTTGCTATTGATTCAATGACAAATTTCTGGTACAAAATGTTTAACACTTAATTAAGTTTTGTATAAAACCTAATATTTTTTATTTTTTTAAATCCTGACTTGTGCTTAAATACCCATTATTTATTCATCTATGTGATATTTTGTGAACAATACCATACATTATTTTAAACATACATATAAATTTTTCTAAGGTTTACACTTGATAGTTGCTATAGAGTACACCGTTACCTATAGCTAATTAACATTTCAGACTATAAACTATGTAGCTGCAAAAACATGTACATTCCAAGTACAATCTTGACTTAAACTGTGACCCAGAAATAAACAACCTTCAGACACTGATATTTCTGCAAATGTTTCCAAATTTGAGCTGAATTTTCTCTATGAAATTACACTAACACTGATGTTTACGTTAGAAAATATTTAACTGGTCAATGAAAGTTTTTATCAATGATTAGCTTGATTTTCTCGCAATACAGAAAAGTTGGCCCCGGGTAATATACATATCCAAAAGTTGGCCTCGGGCCAGTATAGCAGGCCTCGGACCAATAACTGAGCAAAAACAGAAACAGCCGATCAATAATGCTGTTGTAATATAGATATATTCTGAGTTTGCATGCACCATGCTGAAGTGTTTTGTACAGATACTGCCATACAGAGATATCATTCTCTACATAGTGTTGCCACGGTAACATGCTAGACATCTACTAGTTGCCAATATGCTAGAGCGTGACAGAGTTAATGGTACAGAGGGGTAATGGCCGTTTCATTTCATTTACTTCTGCAATATTTTTTTTTATTTCTTTTTTTTTAATAAAAAAAATATATTATTCTTCGACTATAAAGTTTAAGACAAAAATTAATCTTGATTGTATTTATAAAATAATTTGTTGTGAAATAACTCTTTCTAAGGTTTTTGTTCAAGCTGTTGAGTCTAAAGTAAACTAAATGTCAAAATTCACTTCTATTTAGTCGTGATCAACTGGCAGTAAAAAATCAATTAACACAATGTATTAGAAAAATGTATGAGTATTACTTTTATAAGTTTGCCAGTAGAGAGATTTTCACAGATAAATAATGCCTACAGCATGCTAACAATTAATACACTGAGTTACTGTGAATATCTGTACGATAAAATTATTTTACAGTTAAATACAGTACATACTGTATAATAATGTATAGCCTATTGTCTATGCATGAAATACAATGTATATAAATTCTAGTCTGTTGTCAATATTTGTAATGAAGATACGTATATACCTGGTACATGTTTTACGATAATGAACAACAGACGGTATATATATATATATATACCAGTATGGACAACAGACTAGAATCGTACTTGGACTGTAGGTTTATATATATATACCATCTGTTGTTTATTGTCAAATAACATGTATATATCTATCTACCTTTTGATGTCTATTATGATATATATAATCCCACGTTTGTTTTTCATCATCGTAATAAATATCTATATAAACCTACGATTTGTTGACAAACCAGGGAGATATCAATAAATCTATAGTCTGTTGTCAGTTATGATATATATCTACGATTTGTTTTTAATCCATAAAATGATAAATTTAAATCTACGATATGTTCTTCTCTGCGATGATATAGATATATCTACTAGTAGCATGGCTTTATTAGCGATACACAATCGACATATATTAACATTGAACATGGAAGCAGGTGAGTTTTCGTACAAAGACACAAAACCTGGTGACAACTGAAACATGACCCACAATGCAATCTCCATGTCAATAAGTGTATGACAGCTGACAGGAAGCTCCAGCAGAAGAAATGTGACCTTTTAACTGTGTGTGAAGTGTCCTTACTTACAAGTGTTTGAGTAAACAAGATTGTAAGCATTTTCAAGATTCTATGTGAAAACTAATTTTGTGGAATAATAACGTGTCAAATCAAAGACTTTTTTATTTAAGAAACAACACAGCGTTGTGAAGGGAAAAGTATGCAACTCAATCAAAACTCAAACTGTCAAAGCTAAGCTAGCATTTGTATGTCCAAGAATAAATGTCAAAAGTGTGACCCTAGCAACCGATGAGCCATAATTCTCAGTGTCATAAAGAAGTTGAGCTGAACTTATATTTCCAGGAAAAATCGAGGTGGGAAAGCTAGCATCTGTACATATCCAGGTAAATTTTAAAAAGTCCCAACTATGTGCTAGAATTTAAATTTAATGAAAGTGTCAGTAGTAAGTTTATTTTCTTGTTTTAATTCATTTACCCCTGAAGACACATTTGAACTCTTCCCATTCAAAAGTTGGAATAGTTCATTATAAAATTTCAGGGGTGAATGAGTTTAATCTGTGCCGACATGTTTGAATTTACTTCATGGCTATTATCCTCACAAATTATCTGAATCTATGTATATCAGTTCAAGATTCCTGTGCTTTTATAGCTATAGGCTTTTCTGTTCTATAAGTAAGACATTGTTTTCATCCAGCGTAACAGGAAAAAATGTTGACTACTAATACACTGTTTTGATCACAAACCTGGTCCCTACATGTGAATATATTAAAGTCTGTGTGGAGATGTCCGTCCTGTGTTATTGTAAAAGTGGAAATTTTTCGTGCGCGGAAATGTTTGCGTTACGACTCTTTGAACTGATTGCGGTTTGGAAATGTTTACATTGGTCACGGTTCTGAAGTCTATAAATTTTATATATTTATAAGCTATATAACCATGAAAATACTGTGTACTCGGAAATCAAATATTTGCCTGTCACCGGTAAACTCCATACCCCCACAGTGTAATTTTTTCACCCTTCACATGAAATTACTATAAAGAGTAAACTCTGTACTACTATTCGCTGTCATGATAACTTCGCCCTCATTGCGTAAGGCAAAAAAGGCAAAAGTTTTTAACTGCAGCGAAAATTTCCCGGTGAACAGTATATGGGTGAGGATATTTTCACGCTAACTTACTTAATTCGAAAACATGTGAGCATGTCCACACTCAAAAATTTCCACTTTTACAGTTTTTCGATAATTTAACATATCTATACAGCTACACTACAGTATAATGATTTCTTGCCAATACGCATGAGAATGTCTGTAAATACATCTGTACAGCACCAGTATACAGTATAGCCGTTAGCTTTTGTAAACAAACCACGCATCCACTAGTGACTGTCAAGGTCATACAGAGGTGAGTTACCTATGGCAGGGTTGATGAAGCGCAAGAAGATGACAGTTCCGATGACTGTCCACACAGCGTCGGCACTGTTTTGCTGGAAACGCTGTGTTACAACTTGATGCAGACAGTGGCACATACTCCGCAGCTTGGTCGGAAACCTGACGGGAGGAGAGATCCAACGGTTACAAAGGTCAAAGGTTATACTGGGGAGTGAAGCCAAAAGGTGTATAGGTGAACAGATCCAGTGGGGTCAAAGGTTATAGTATCCATCAGTCAAAGGTTAAAGGGGAAGAAACAAAGTTCACAAGGTCAAAGGTTACAGTCGATAGGTTACAGTAGGCTATCATGCAGTGGGAGATTCATATTAGATAGGTCAAAGTTCAAACGATGGAAGATCTACCTAGTGAGGGTTATCTAGGACATGAGAGGAAGACACAGCTTTACAGATTGATGGTCATATTGGATAGATTCAAAGAAACAAAGGTCAAAGGTTAGGATATAGGTAGTTACACAGGTCAAAGGTTACACTAGGTAAATTCAGTCTCACAGGTCAAAGGTTACATTGGATAGATTCTAAGTTATAGGGTCAAAGGTTAAACCAGGTAGATTCAATCATACATGTAAAAGGTTACATTAGATAAATTCAGTTTCATAAGGTCAAAGGTTACACGAGATAGTTGCGAAGTTACAAAGGTCAAAGGTTACATAAGGTAGATTCTATGTTACAAAGGTCAAAGGTTACACCAAGAGGAAGATTCTGTCACACAGGTCAAAGGTTATGTTCCCTTGACAGCTATACAGGTCAAAGTTTACAATAGCAGAATAAGAATTTCCCTGTGTCCCATCAGTATCTTGGTAAATAGTAGCAAGAATGATATCAAAAGATTCAACAGGTCAAGTTTTACACTGACAGGAAAATGTCCTAGTTACACTGGCAAAGATTTAAACCAGTATAATCAACCATTACACTGGACGAGACTTAAATTGGTGTTATTAGCAACATGTTTGTTGTAGCTCAGATCAGAAGTAAACACTAAATACGGGCAGTCCTGCTAGGGTTAAAAAAAGTCAAAAAGTACAACTGAAAATTCATGTAAGAACCATAGCAACACAAGATAATTGAGTCTAGATACTAATCGACAAGAGAGGTCAAAGGGTAAATCATACAAGTCGAAGGTCATAAGACAGCTGCTGCTTTGTGCCAAAGGTTAAAGGTGAAGCCCTGGTCTGACCTGACCAGCATGCATTCACGTCAATTCTAGATTGACTAAGTTAAAGCTAACAGTTTATGTTAATAACCATCAACAAGATATCCAAAAACCTTTCTATGTATCAACCAAGAATGGTACAGAAGTGTGTTAAAGTAGTCAGTCCCAACAATTTTCTACTTTATACAGGCCTCAAAACTTTATATTCCTGCTAAATTTTACGTGATTTCCTCTATATTCATACAGACATTTATAGGTTGTAGGCCTATATAGGAAATAAAACATTTGAAATTATTCCGAGCAATGCTGCAAAAAGGTATTGGTACTGGTAGCACAGTTGGTTAGCTCATTTCTTTATGAGTAAGCAACTGCAAATTAGCAAATGCCAAAAAAACAGAGAAAAATTTGGAACTCTTCTCTTTTGGAGATACAATACACAGCATGGGACTTTCTGCCTTAAGACAGTTCTTAATAAACATTTATTTGCTAACTTCTGTAGTAAACATAACTTAAGGCAATATTTCATAAATATATTTATAGACATGTGTGTCTCAGATTTTGGGAATGTAAGTTGATGGTTATCAATATTCGACTATGAGAGTGTCGGCCATAAGAGTGATAGGCTGTAGATACGAGTCTCAGATACCTAGCCACAGCTTCGTGTTTTCTTATTTCAACAATCTACTAATATTTGACAGTTTACTTTTAAATCTGAATATTTTGGGGTCCACAAGAGTGATTGGTTACTGTATAGCAGTTATATTTCGCGGGGTTTTTAATTACGCTATATTCGCACTCTGACTAATATCCGAGAATTCTAAACACCGCCGAAGTTATAAAAAATGTTAACCACTTTTACGGACCTTATCACAACACGTTGAAATACTTTTAACCCAACGCTGTTATGCAAGCTTAAATAAACTCAAATAAGAAGACCACCGGACAACTGGGCAGTCCATGTAAAAACAACACTTACCGGTACATATAAGTGGCCACAACATATTTGTGTGTACACAGTAGGTGATTTATTGATTACAGTTTACTCCTACAAAGGTACATACACATTTGATTTTCTTTCGAGTGAAGTCACTGGCAGATGACGATGCTCGGGATTAGTGTTTTTCAAAAGGTTTACCTGTATTTTGAGGGTTTACCTGTATTTTGAGGTTTTACCCTTAAATGATGACACTCAAAATATTTTGCATGACACAACGGATTCGATTGCACAGAGAAATTTAACTCCCGCGAATATGTACAGAATACGACACTGCGAAATATTGACCCCACAAATTTAAAGCGCTATACAGTATATCATATGTTGGACTTTGTGCTAAGAAGAATAAACAGTTATCAACATTTTTAAAACAATCATAAACCAGGTTTGAAGCAGCAAGGTATCTTTGATCGTGATAAAAAAGGAAGAATCAATATTTTGATTGAAAAACATGGCGACAGTGATAACAATGGGGAGATGGCATGGCAGGGTAACCTGTTTGTCCTGTAATCAGTTCCATTGTTTATTATAGTTAAACGTGTATTAAGGATCCTCGTACCGCTGCCAAAATCTGTATGTATATATGCATTGGAAAAAGATTTTGCTGACAGGAGTATAACCTTGATAAATCATCCCTGAAAAGAAAACCATACCTTACTGCAGTGTTAAATATTCATAAAGATAAACAACAGCAGTGGTCTGGGTGTACATTCAGCGGGACCAGACCGGGATTCAAACCCGGCCAGGACTTCAGATTGTCATGCTTTCGCTCTAACAGACTGAGCTTCCCGGTCAACAGATCTAGAAGTGTCCTGGTCCAACTGTGCTACAGTTATATCCAAACGGAAGCTAAGGGAGGTAACTGTAAATTTAAGGGAAAAAAACTAGTGCAGTGGGGCAGGGATACTTAACACTGTCGCCATGTTTCTCTACAACAGGGATTGCTCAGAACTCAACAAACTTCACATCCTGATGTCTCTTTACTGGATTTCTTTCTACATTTTTTCCCCTTCAATTCTTCAATTATATTTTCATTTTTAGTGGTTTGCATGAAATGAAAAACAGGACTGGCTTTGTACTGAATTCATTCGCATAAAAGAATATTTTTAAATTTGACGTTGATTTGGTTCAGGTCATTTCAAAATGCCAATTTCAGCCAATACGTGGACAGTATTGGCAAGTTAACTTCCTTCAGATAGAAGGTAGCAATAGGCTCAAACTTAGATGTAGGTGTGACCTAAAAATATTTTTCATCAATATTTGTTAATTGTCTCGACCACTTTATCACAAACAATTTGTATGATTCTGAGCATTGCCCCTCACTCTCGACTCCCTGAAGTACAAAAGCAGCGTATAATAGAAGTAGGCCTGTGTATAAGTCTGGTCCCCATGGCAACAGGCTGGGGCCAAACGGACGATGCAGGGCTGTTCTCTCCAACCTTCTTTACCTAACGCTGGATTGAAAAATCGGAGAAAAATAACAGTGCCGGTTGCTAGGATACTGTGGTGAGGGAATCGGAGGCTGATCACCTGGTAGACACAGTGGCACATCACGCGCAGCTTCGACGGGAACCTGCTATATACAAATATGCCCCATGTTGCCGGGCATCAATACAAGTATACATACGAACCACACACAGCGTCACTGAGCATCAGAACAGGTATACATATACATAAACAAAACCAATTTTCTCATGGTATAGGTATCGGTATACCAAAATGTTTTGCACTACCAACACATTACAATATGCAACAATTTTGCACTTCATATTTCATAAAGTAAACTTAGGTTCATTTATAATGGCAAGCACCTCTTTTTATTTACACAATAAAATGTCTTGCAGAATTGTCTACATTGATCTAGCACAAGGTGACCAACAAATGTAAACAGATAATTTGTTCAAAAACAGACAGTAACAGACCTCAATATTTTTACAATTAATACTACTGGGCAGTGGGTAATTGATATTATAAGAATGTATAAGATATTCATGAAATGCAAAACATTCCTTTAGGGTTACCACAACAAAATGAAAATGTGACATTACCCAAAATCCAAGATGGCCACTGGCAGCCATGTTGATTTTCAAATTCGGTTGAAAATCAAAACTGAATCGGTAATTGATACTAAAGGCATTTGAATCGGTGGAAAGTTTCATGAAAATATTAGCACATCTTTAAGAGTCATTGTATGGAAACTCTGTCCAGATGCAGATGCCAACGAAGAGATCCTTCCCCGTATATTTCGCTTCAAATATGATGCAACAGGAATGAAAGATGATATTGGAGACTTGAATTAAGATTCCAATAGGTTAGACCCCACCTTACAATTCTGCTAATTTAAGTCTAGGACATACGAACCAGCCATACAGCTGCAGGTCAGAGAAGGTTTATCTACGACACAGAGGAATGAAGACTGAACACTTACTGCTGGGCGGACCCGACCACCACGTTGAACACTTTCTGGGTTATGTTCATTAAGTACTTCTTGTTATCTTCTATGCTTTCTCCACTCTCCAACCTAAAAATGTGGAAAAAGCTTTACAGTAATGCAAAAAGTTTTTTTTTTTACTGAAGTTAAAGTTGAAATTAAGAGAGCGCAAATTACATAGCTATGGATTATTTCTTTCAGGAGAAAATCTGATGTACAAAGTATGGAAGGAAACTTTTTTCCAGCACTTTCAGTTCAAAACTGCATATATATTAACAACATTCATTATACTGGAGTTATAATTATATATATTACATAATATCAAGGTATAGGTTTTTATATATATTCAGTAAGTGGGTATTTACAGATTATCAAAGATTTCAGAAAACTGTTTTAATATGATACAAATGTATAAGTATTCTACCTTGCTGAGTCAATTTCGTACGAGACCTTCTGTTGGCGCTCTAGTTGGAACATCTCCATGATAAGAGGGTTGAGGAGTTCCCGGAGATAGTTCTGACCATAGAATCGAAAACAGTACGCCATGATCTTACTAGCGAGGCTGTTTCCACGGAACAACGTCTGCATGCAATCGGCTATCTCCACCTGTGTGGAGGTAGAAATTACATATCACACACCATTACAAGTTACAGAATACATGAAACTACATATCCTGTTTCATATACTGCACCTAGACATAGTGAATTTTACAATTACATACTTTTTGCGAAAACACAATTCATTTTGATCAAACACCAATTTTGACACCAATTTTCAGGGTTTTTGAAATTGGTGTTCTGTACACTGGCAAGATGTGATATCCTGTAATGTATACTGGGAAATGTTCGCTGCAGTTAAATTTATGCCTTTTTTAGCCCTCCGCAATAAAGGGTGAATTTATCATGAAAATGAAGGGCGAATATTTGACTGGGCGCAAGTTTCCCGGTATACAGTATGTATTTGAGTAACAAGTTTCCCTGTATACAGTGTGTATTTGAGTAACAAGGTTCCTGGTATACAGTGTGTATTTGAGTGACAAGTTTCCCGGTATACAGTATGTATTTGAGTAACAAGTTTCCCAGTATACAGTGTGTATTTGAGTAACAAGGTTCCTGGTATACAGTGTGTATTTGAGTGACAAGTTTCCCGGTATACAGTATGTATTTGAGTAACAAGCTTCCCGGTACACAGTATGTATTTGAGTAACAAGTTTCCCGGTACACAGTATGTATTTGAGTAACAAGTTTCCTGGCATACAGTGTGTATTTGAGTAACAAGTTCCCTGGTATACAGTGTGTATTTGAGTAACAAGTTTCACATTATAGAGTGTGTATTTGAGTAACAAGTTTCACATTATAGAGTGTGTATTTGAGTAACAAGTTTCACATTATAGAGTGTGTATTTGAGTAACAAGTTTCACATTATAGAGTGTGTATTTGAGTAACAAGTTTCACAGTCTACAGTGTGTATTTGAGTAACAAGTTTCCCGGTATACAGTGTGTATTTGAGTAACAAGTTTCACAGTATACAGTGTGTATTTGAGTAACAAGTTTCACATGACATGTTCAACTGCTGAAAAGAAACAAGTTAGCCAACTCTTGTGTTGTGTACACGATGTCAAAGTTATCGGTAACAAATATAGGTACAAAGATTCATGGAAATGTAAACCCAAATTGATATTGGGTGTCTGTAACAAGGTCAGGGATTGGCCAATAAGAGCACATGTGACCTCCAAAACCCAATGTTATATTGAATGAATCGAAAATTTGATATCAACTACTTTTTGTGCCGAATCTTGAATTGACTTTACAAAGGTGACATCATAACTCAATGAATCTGATTTTAAAGACCAGCATAGACAGCATAAATCACTTTTAGAGCCAATGAAAGATGGCTGCCTAGCCATCTTTCATTGGCTGTAAAAGTGATTTATTTAACTTGTTTACAAAACGTAAGTTATTTTGCTAACCATCATCTAAGACTTGTATACCTGTATTATCAAAATGAAGCATTTGATTTTCATTTCAAAGAAATTTTGGAATGACTGCGATATTTTTTTGGGAAAAAAAGAATCTTCTAAAGTTTCCAGTTTTTAATGTTGTAATACATTGCCAATACAGATTGTTTTTGAAGACATTGTTTGGAATTAGAAAAAGTATGAAGATTGAAGTTGGATTTTTTCCAGAGAATGGGTCCAATTTGCTTACAACTGAACATGAATGGTTTTGGCTCCAATAAAACAGTTTGTGATGCTTAAAGTAAATTTCCTCAATTCTTACTTTATAAATCTGGGGGTAATCCAATTTCAATTCATTTTGTCTTCAGTTTTCTTAATAAATGATCCATCTTGACTGGTCGTGATCCCTAGTCACAGGTAAACAAGCATACCACACACATACCTATTACACATGTAAAATACACACAACACAATGGACGACACACCTGTAACACATAATACATATACAATTCCACATATACCGAGATAGGTGTCAGCATTGTCTGGATTCCATTTTAAATTATGCAAGATGTGACAGGAAATCTCCAAATCAAAACAGGATACAGTTGCCATGCCAACACAGTGAATAAATAACAGGGCATGTTGTCATGACAACCTATAGCAAGTAATACAAATACATAGCACAGTTGTCATGGCGAAATGGTCTACAGTTTTTCTCTCCTGCCTTATATACTTGTGTACTGCTTTCAATTCCAAAATCGAATCCCTTGATGGTTGACTACTTATCGTTTTACTGTGTAATGGTCTGAAATGACATTATTGTGTCAATGGGCTGTTAAACCATGCATAGACGCAAACCATACAGTATGGGTGTCATGACAACAGCACTGCGGTCATTTCAACGTCATGACAACTGCCAAAATCCTGTCAATTTATAACAAAAATAGTTGTCATGACAACACAGCATACATGTCGTCAATACAGAGCATGGCTACCATAGCAACAGAGCACGGCTACCATAGCACCATAGCAACAGAGCACGGCTACCATAGCAACAGAGCACGGCTACCATAGCAACAGAGCACGGCTACCATAGCAACAGAGCAAATGGTTGACAACAACACATAATTATTTAATCTCCGAGAACGTTCTCCTGTCTCGATACATGTCTTCCTTTCGCATTCTGTTCATGCTAACTTGGTTGGGTGAAAAAAATACAAACAAACAGAACAGGCATGTATTTGTCCATCACAAAACTACTATCTTTGATAAGCAGACGTCAGGTTCTAGTACTCACGAAAATCTAAATCTACCATTCATATCAAATCAACTGATGGGGATGATATTTCAAACCAACAAAAAAGTCATATATAAAAATAATACGATAGAAAAAAAAAGAAAAACGAAGGTTTGTTGAAACAAATGACTTTGTACATACCGGTACATGTGATATGCCCTGCTCACAAATGAGAGAGATTTGTCCCTGAAATGATGGGAGATTCAAGTTAACACACGCGACGTTACTGATCTTTCGCTCCTCAGCATTCCACAATATCATTTCAAGCTACTTACAATATCAATTTTGTATGGTTATATGTACACAACAACGCTCTAAAAAATGAAAAAAAAAAAAATGATACCGTTTTGTTTTATTTTATCCCCCTATATTTTAGATTTTATGTGAATTTTCACCGATTTTTTTGTATTCTTTAAGCAGCACTGCAATTTTTGAATACAATTTCTTTCATAAATTTGACCCCGACCCACTTTCTAAATAAGGTATTCTTAACCAGGGTATTTTTTGGTAATGGTGCATCATGAGAAGTTTGTCTAGTTTTTGAAATATGGCCCCAAACATTATATTTTCAAACAAATGAATCTCTTTTATTTTACCAAATTTTCTCATATGTTGTGAGCCCCAAATGAATATTTAAATATGTGGGATACATTCAAATACGAGGAAATATCACATGTATGGTTAACGAAAAGGATGAGAAGAGCTACAAGAATAGATCACTGGATCAGAATGGTGGAAATTAAGTCCATCTGTATAAACAAACCTTTGTTTCAATATTTTTACAAAAAGCGAGGAATTACTTAAGCACTATTTTTTTTAAACATTTAGAAACTTTTATAGTCCTACATACAATTTCTGTAATAATTGCAAAACAATATAAACTTAATTACATCTCTTATTTACATATTTTTCATACTTGATATTTTGCTGTTTTTTCACCTTGTTTTGTAAATTTAAAAAAGTCTGACAAAGAAAGAATAGGTGAAATTAAACGTCCCATGAGAGGTCTCCCCTGGTTCTTGTTTGAAAATGATTAAAAACATCTACCATGCAAATAAAATAACACAATATGGTGAATGTCATCTGATTTTGTTGATGTAAAAAGACTGTTCCAATTGTTTTTTTCTTGCACTTGCATTTGAACTGTTTCACTTGATGACAATGAAAATGAAGATAATATGCTAAAAATGAATGCAGCTAATGAAAATGAAAGTAACATGTTAAAACCTAATTCAGCCAATGAAAATGAAGATAACATGTTAAAACCTAATTCAGCCAATGAAAATGAAGATAACATGTTAAAACTTAATTCAGCCAATGAAAATCAGCCAATGAAAATGAAGATAACATGTTATTACATTAAAAGAAAATCAAGATAACATATGTTAATCCAGCCAATATTATTTCTAAGTACCAGTTTTGATAAGCATACTGAAAGAGTCGCATTGTAAACAAGTAGTCTACCACTATGACATAGCGTATAGTCATGATCGTTATGTATACCAATAATTTAAGTTCCATGAAATAACATCACTTTTCCAGAAATATCTTGCTACGGTTTTAATTTGTTACAATTTCTAGCTAAATCTGTTTTTCCTGCTAAATCAGTGACAGAAGTATATTATAACTAACACTTCTTCTTAAATATGTTTTTGAAACTAAGAATACGTCTATTTTCTTCAAAAATTGAGTCTGGATGAAAAAGTGTCTGATGGTGTTTTTTTATGAAAATAATACAGTATTTTTGCTATAAAGTAAATATGACTACAAACAAATTACAATACAGAAACTGTTATACAGTGATAAAATCAAGTTCAAGTCAGACTTATCTTCCTCCCATTCGTAACTCTTGAGGGCTTGAAAAATAAATAACTTTATCGTAAAATATTCTTAAAAAAAATCGATGTGTAAATGTATATATCCAGTAACGTTCATAGAAGACTGAAAAGCCTTTTTCTTTGGAAGAAGTTGATGACGTCTAGGAAATGGGCCAGGTGAGCTACGTAAAACAAAACAAGTCGTAGGTGTATGAAATTGAGAATGTGCCGAACAGAGAACCGTGACATGCAGTGAAATGGATCAAGCACATGCAGACAGGTGTATTTACATACCTCCTTAGAAAACATGTTCCACAGTAGTTGATACAACAGGTGCTTGGCATCAAACAGGTTCACAAAAACGCGAGCTAACTCATCCTGAAACCCAGAAATACAATCATCACCTATCCTTCCTTATCAAATTAACATCACATCATCATTTCTATCAGTTACAACTTACAAAACTATCACACTCTTGAACCAGTGTGAGTTTTGAGCATATTATTTAAATTTATTGTTTTGGTAATGTAAATAAATGTCTTTTACAAGTTCAAAGTTCAAGTTCAAATATTTTATTTTCGAGTCAAACACATAGTATTCATAAAATCACAATACATATATACCTTTGAATATAAAATGTGTCTGGCCAAAATGACTCATTAGACACGTTATAAGAACAATCACACTATTTACTATCTTCAGACATGTAATGTTATTAACCAGTTTTTGTAAAAACAATTGTGCTTGATAAAATTTTATTTGTAGCAAGACTATAATTTCCATATATATATAATACCATGTATAATAACAGGTTAAGAGATATACAAGAGTGGTTGGGCCTATCCCTACCGACAAATTATATATCCCCCCCCCCATACCTGCACATCTAATTATAATACATAATTTAATATGGGAGAAACATAGTTCTTCTCCTCCACATAAGAGAAAGTTGGGTAGCTAGTGTTTTTTGGAGAACTGGTTCACACATCACATATCTAAACTGTTCAAATTTGACAATGTTCCTACAGGGAACATAACAACATATGTGTATATAGCAACAGTCACTCTACTTAGGGCTTAGCCCTTCAACATGGGTGTGACTATAAGGGTGAGCACCATTCAGTCCCTGACGAAGTGCTCAGCCGAACAGCTCGGACATAGAGTGACAGTTGTATATTTGGTAACGTAAGATTATATATCATCACATCATTACTGCTCTCAGTAACAACTTACCAACCGATCATACTTTTGGACTAGAGAAAGTTCTGGTTATTTCAATTTATTGTTCTGGTAAAAGCAGCTCCCACCAAGTATTGATTAACATTTCTAATGCTATGTTAGGATTAATCTGCTAACTGAACGTTAGAGACAATCAATTGTAAGTAGAATCCAAACAACGATGCATCTTTCAATATAATGTGTCCTGTGACCTCAGAAACATTTGATGTACTACATAACGTTTAACATCTTCTGACTGAATAGTGACCCTTGACCCCTCAAACTTTGACCTACTCATGACCAGACTTTGTAACTGTTGCATGAATGATGCCTCCCGGTCGTTTAACCTTCGTCAGATTTTTATTGAGTGAATAGTGTTCCCTGACCCCTGACCTACTATTGCCCGACCTTCGACCTACAATTACTATTTGTTGTGTTGGTACCACTGTGGACAATACCTGACCTTTGACCTACTATTGCCTGACCTTTGACCTGCTATTACTTACCATTTGTTGTATGGGTACTACTGTAGACAAAGCCTGACCTTTAACCTATAGCTACTATTGCCTGACCTTTGACCTACTTACCATTTGTTGCGTGGGTACTACTGTAGACAATGCCTGACCTTTGACCTACTATTGCCTGACCTTTGACCTGCTATTACTTACCATTTGTTGTGTGGGTACCACTGTAGACAATGCCCGACCTTTAACCTACTATTGCCTGACCTTTGACCTACTTTTGCCTGACCTTTGACCTACTTACCATTTATTGTCTGGGTAATACTGTGGACAATGCCTGACCTTTGACCTACTTACCATTTGTTGTGTGGGTACCACTGTGGCCAGTGCCATGGCGATAGGCAGTTCTCCTTTGTCTCCGATCATGGTGACCAGCTCTACTAGACGTTCAAATCGGTCAGCAAGGGCAGTCTCAGCCAGAGTCTCAAACTCTGTGCCTTGTTGGAGGATCTTTGTGAGCACCTCCATGAAGGCTGCTCTGGTCTGAGGGTCCTTGTGGTAGCCCAGGGCTGTCAACAGATATCACCCAGAATGTCAACATTTATAGTAAACACAGACCAAGTCTGTCAACACATATCACCCAGAATGTCAACATTTATAGCTAACACAGACCAAGGATGTCAATACATATCACCCAGCATGTCAACATTTATAGCTAACACAGACGAAGGCTGTCAACACATATCACCCAGAATGTCAACATTTATAGCTAACACAGACCAAGTCTGTCAATACATATCACCCAGAATGTCAACATTTATAGCTAACACAGACAAAGGCTGTCAACACATATCACCCAGAATGTTAACATTTATAGCTAATACAGACGAAGGCTGTCAACACATATCACCCAGGATGTCAACATTTATAGCTAACACAGACCAAGGCTGTCAACACATATCATCCAGAATGTCAACATTTATAGTAAACACATATCTAGACCAAGTCTGTTAACAGATATCACCCAGAAAGTCAACAGTTATAGTAAACACAGACCAATGCTGTCAACAGATATCACCCAGAATGTCAACATTTATAGTAAACACATATCTAGACCAAGTCTGTTAACAGATATCACCCAGAAAGTCAACAGTTATAGTAAACACAGACTAAGGCTGTCAACACATATCACCCAGAATGTCAACATTTATAGTAAACACAGACAAAGTCTGTCAGCTCCACAGATAACACCAAAGTGTCAACATTATAGTTCATAATGGACAATAACTTATAAGACATTCACGATATTTCCTACATTGAAATTACAATGGCTGATCTTCTGTTAGTCCTGAAGTAACATAGTCCGTCCTGCAAACATTTGCATGCATTACTGTCATATGACAGAAATTACCATATAGATTTACATTGATTTACCTTGATCTTAACTGCCCCACCAAATGCGTTTTCTCTGGGCATTCCTGTTCCCACCCACTTCAAAAAATAAATAAGTTGAAATAACTTGTTATATGAAGTTTATATAAAGCAACGATTACCTATGGAATGCATTAAGCCACTGTCAATGTTGGCGTTGAGTAGGTTCGACATGGCCTGTACAGTGCAGTTCCTGAGCGCACTGAGATTGGACGTACTACGCTTCCTGTTGGGGTCCATGGCCGTGTCTTGTTCCTCTTCTGAACAATCGTTCAGCAGATTCATGAACAAGGTCAGGTATCTGGAACACAACACCTCAAAGTGATCCCTAAAGACCACAAAGTCTTTTGATGGAATATTGGACCCACAAGTTATCCAATCAAAACATACATGATATACGTGTCATAGGCATGGTACAATTATATATTATTTGAAAATTGCAGAAAAAGATTATTTATTGGTATCATAATTTGAAACTTCTGTATTTCGTGAGTTTTTTCGTGTCATAGAAATGATACAATTAAGTAATATATGCAAATTGCAGAAAATGATTATTTATTGGTATCATAATTTGAAACTTCTATATTTCGTGAGTTTTTTTCATGTGCTAGGGATGGTATAATTAAATAATATTTGAAAATTGCGAAAAAGATTATTTATTGGAATTATAATTTGAAACTTCTATATTTCGTGAGATTTTACCTATCATACAAATCAAAGAATGTTAACACAACACTGATCAACATCATGCATTCTCAAATCAAAGAGAAAATTCCACTTAACCGACTGAAAAGACTTATGCTCTAAGTTCACAGAAATACCCCAGATGTTCACACTTAAATTTCAAAATTGATTTTTGATTTTTTTTGAAATCCAGTATTTCTAGAAATTAAAACTTCATAATTTCTTTGTAATTCACTTGTATTACTGAGAATGAACAAAACAAAGACAGAATAACTAATTCAAATATCTCAAATGTTTCTTCCCTCATTCTTTTACTTCAAGAATATCTATCCTTGTTCTTGTAATACAAATGTTACGAAATACTCTGAAAAGCAACAGTGAAAATGTATGTTCCTGAAGACAAGTGCCTTGCAGAATGTCTGATGATCAATTTGCAAGCTGGAGAAACACTTCGCTAAGCCAGAAAACCTAGCAGTCACTCTATTCAAGTAATGAGCCACAAACAGCATTCCCACCAATTGGGCAGGAGTTATCTCCCTTAAAGCATAAATCTGTCAGAGGTTATCTCCCTTTCAACATAAATCTGAGAGTCTGGATACGTACTTGAGAAAGAGTTGAGATTTAGCCTCCATTAGATCACCACGGTCACTCTCCTCCGGCTGGAGAGGCAGTCCAGCCAGCAAGGCCGCTACAGCTTCCATACTGGCCTGGTCAAGATCTCTGTATAGAGCACAGGTGGGAATCACTAACGAGAATACAGGTGTGCAAGAACAACAGGTACATGTACCATCTTCCAAAATATATTGGGTTTATTATCATTCTTGCCATAACCTAAATGTTTGGATATTGGAATCTTGATCGCCAAGCCACAATTTTGGGCGACAAGAGATTTGATATCAGAAATAAATCCTGGTTATTACTTACAAATGTTTTACAGCTTAATGTTACGAACAGCTAGAAGTCACTTTATATAACTTAACATTAATATAATACTGTATACCAGCTGGAAACCTTTACCCTATCAAATATTCATCTTCCCTGGTAAAATCTGTTTTCACCTGGACGCTCCAGACATATAATGACTATATACAATTCACTGTGTACTAATATTTGCCTTTGGATAAATTTGCCCTCAATGGGGAGTGCGAAAGCAGCAAAAATTAAACTGCAGTGAACATTTCTGGGTATACAGTATTATCTACCAAATCGACTTGAATCAAAACAAACCAACGACTCTGATTTTTGTAAAGAGAACAAGTTTGCTACATTCAAAATCAAATTATTTAAACATTGTTGTTACCACAGCATGCATTCTAAAACAGGAGAAATGACTAAAACATATCTAAGCATGCTATATAATATATATACAACAGTTGTGGTAGTTGTTTTTTGTAAGTCTGCAGAAACTCAATACACACATAATACATGCAAAGTCAGGTGCTTACACAGTTAGGCCGAGGCTGAACTAAATAAATGAAGCAACACAGTCATTTCTACTGCCATGCAGCAAGCCATAGTTGTTCAAAGCAAGGTCATTTCCTGATCAGAACATTCCATTTTTATCCGTGAAGTCAAAAATTTATGTTTTTTTCTTTATTTTAGTAAAAAAAATCTTCAAGTTTTGTTTTGAAGGTTGCCCTGCCCTCCTGTAGGTGCATTTTCATTTGCAGTAATAATATTTTTTTGTATTTCTGCATTATCAAATTACTTTAATTTGCTATCAAGTTTATTTAATTAGGAAAATTTATTTAACTGGATTGTGTGTCAGTAGGTACTTAAATACTTTTAATAAGCAAATAATGTTTGATCACCAGGTTTATTCTCGGGGACAGCTGTAACCAGGCTCAAAATGTTACATCATTCTATTTAATTATCTGAATGTTAATGAAAAAATTCAGTAGATGCAGGTTTCACGTATAATTTAAAAAAATGCTTTTGCTTGATAGAAAATTTAAAAAAAAATGTTAATGCTCGTGACATTTATATATTTCAATGGAGACCTTGCTTTGTGTAACTTGGCCTCATACTAGCTGGTGCAGAATTGTGTGATATATAAAGAAATCAGAGCATTCAGCATTGGGCTCCCAAGGTAATTGGGGCCACACTTGTCCCCATCCTCTTGTGGAGCACCCAAAAGGGACAGAGGTGGGTCGAAAGTCGGACAGAATCGTGGATCGGACCAGGAAACAAAGACGGAGAGAGGTGAAGGACAACTGATCGTTTGTTTATTTGTTAGAGAAGCTATTACCAACTAACTAACTAAATGGATGACGCAGCTCAGAAAAAAAATGATCAAATGTGTTAGAAAACGGTTTACAAGGAGGAAATGGTTGATGTGGCTTTGAAAAATGATCAAGTATGGTTAGAATAACTAAAACAGATAGAAACGGACAAAGTACCTGAGGAAAGTTATCATATATGATGCAATATGAATCTTAATTGATCGTGACGATTCAAAATGTAATAACAATATATGCCCGTCCTATGCCAAACCAATATACTTCAAGTCCTTTTTTGCATGAAAATATGAAAATGTAAAGAATTACATTTGTTCTGTATTATATATGAAAGTCGAGAACTACTCCTGTGATGTGGTGAAAAGAAAACATGGTGTTCTTTAATAGCTTAAGTTGAAGGAATGCAAATTAAATAAAAGGGCCATAACTCCATCAATTATGGTCAGATAAGGGTGGTTATCACACTTGTCTAAGCTTTTATGGTAATTAACCTTCCTATGAAGTTTGAAGTTAATCTGAAGAAAACTACTCGAGATATCAAGCAGACACTTTTTTCGGCAATTGAATAAAGGGCCATAACTCTGCAAATTACGGTCCGATCATTGCATTTATCAAACCTGTCCAGGCTTTGATGGTAATTAAACTTCCAATAAAGTTTAAAGTTCATCGATTGAAAATTGCTCAAGACATTGAGCAGACAATGTGTGCATCCTCCTGCCTGCTCACGCATTAACATAATATATCCTGTCTATAGATAGGCATATAAAAACAATCTTTGACCTAAGAAATGAAAAATCAAAACTGGGTCATACCAACTCCTTCGCCTAAGGTTTGTCAAGTATGGTTAACTTGAAAAAGCTTCCAATTCAAAGTTCTTCTTACGTACTGTTAAGCTTGAAATACCTACATCTAGGATTAAATTTGGAAATAAATTAGCAAATGAATTTTATAAAGTCTTTGTTCTAGTAAAGCATTAACCCAGTATGAGTTTCAATAGATAAAAACAAGTTTTAGCCTATTGAAATTTGCGAAATAACTGTCTCTGTTTATGATCTCTATGAAAAGCCTATGGCATGCATGTTGAGTTAAACTAGTGTAAAATACATTACTCATCCTTTGGAATAATTGAAATGACCAAATTCTATGGTATGGCAAAATTTGTACACAGGCAAAATGATTTGAACTCTGCAGTCTCTACCATTACATAAATATGAGCAATACTGTATATATACGTATCAGATAAGCCACGATCTACTTGCTGTTCACACAGATACCACATGTTACCTAGTTACTGATTGGCTATCTCGTATGTTAGCTTGTTAGTGATTGGTTATCCTACTTAATCTTGTTAGTAATCAGCTATTCTACATGTTACCTTGTTAGTGATTGGCTATCTCAGTTGTTACCTTACTAGTGATTGGTCGTTCTACATGTATGTTACCTTGCTATTGATTGGTTATTCTACTTGTTACCTTGTTAGTGATTGGTTAGCTGAAGCATGACTACATTTCCTACAGTATTAACTCATTCACCCCAGAAATTTCATAATGAACTATTCCAACCTTTGAATTGGAGGAGTTCAAATGTGTCTTCAGGGGTGAATAAGTTAATAACATGAGAATGATAAGGGTTGACACTTCTTAATAAAATGTTATCAGTCACTATGGTCCTGTAGATTTGAGTCACTTAAGAAGAAAAGGTATTCATATTGAAGTTTCTCAAAATTATTTTACAATGTCTTCATTGTCTACTATATATGTATCTCCTTGAAATGCTGGTGAACTTTTTGTTGTTTCCACTACTCCTTTTTTCTCTTTTTTTCTTTGTGCTATTAAATTTCAAGGAAAACCAAATATTTGGTATGGGGTTGTTAATTGACTGACCTTGAGTCTGACCTTGAGTAAAGAGCTATTGACTGGCTTTGAGCATGGAGACACTGAGCAACATTGAGTTAATTAGGAGTAATTTAGTGACTCATAGTTAAATGTTGAGAGAATTACAAGGTGAATGACCATAGAATACAAGATCGTGATTGACTTTGGATAATGATTAACACTAACTCAACAAATCTAAGTGACTTTAATCATAACAATAACTTGAATTATAAGTTGTTGCATTACTTTATGTTATCATACATTGTTTTGAAAACTTGAAATAAAAGATATTGTGTGACCTAGATGGTATGTTAATTATAAGTGACCTTCAGTTACAAGATGTTGAGTGACCTTGATGATATGTTATATTTAAGTTGACCTTCAGTTACAAGATGTTGAGTGACCTTGAATTACAAGATGCTGTGTGACCTAGATGATATGTTATATTTAAGTGACCTCCAGTTACAAGATGTTGAGTTACCTTGAATTACAAGATATTGTGTGACCAAGATGATATGTTAAGTGACTTAAGGTACAATATATCAAATGACCTTGAATAAAAAGATGCTGTGTAACCTTGAAATACAAGATAACATGTGACCTAGTTGATATGTTATATTTAAGTGACCTTGAAATACAAGATAACATGTTACTTAGATGATATGTTATATTAAAGTGACCTTGAAATACAAGATAACATGTGACCTAGATGATCTGTTATATTTAAGTGACCTTTAAATACAAGATAACATGTGACCTAGTTGATATGTTATATTTAAGTGACCTTGAATTACAAGATGTTGTGTGACCAAGATGATATGTTAAGTCACTTTCAGGTACAAGATATTGAATGACCTTGAATTACAAGATGTTGTGTAACCTTGAAATACAAAATAACATGTGACGTAGATGATATGTTATATTTAAGTGACCTTGAATTACGAGATGTTGAGTCACCTTGATGTACACGATATCATGTGACCTAGATGATATTTTAAGTGACCTTCAGTTACGAGATATATAGAATGACCTTGTTCAGTGACCTTCAGTTTTTCGATATTGAATTACCTTTAATTACAAGATGCTATGTGACCTTGTATTTTGAAATGAGTGACATGAGTACCAATAAATTGAGTGACCTGTAGTGACAAAACCTTTAGTGACCTTGACTTATGAAATGTTAATTGACTTCAGGTAACAGGATGTTGAGTGACCTTCAGCAGTATGTAGACAGTGACAGACAGAGTGAGCGTTAGTGAGTCAGTACAACGTCTCCCAGCTTCCTCAGCCAAAAATCGATTTGGTGATGAGCTTATTACATCATCATCCCTATTAGTTACTTGACATACACAAAATGTAATACTGTAATCACTGTTCAACACGAGCACAAAATTGGTTTTTTCAGACGAGCTTATAATCTGTATACAATTTAAAGTATTTCATACCTGCTAAAAATCTAGGTATTACTGTACGATATTATTTTCAAAACTAAACTGCAAACAAAAGTTTTTCTGAGAAAGAAAATTTTCTATATTATTTTTCGAAACTAAAGACATATCTTCCGCTTCAGCTGACAGTGTACATTCAAACATCGATTAAAGAAGCTGAGAGACACAGTGCAGCAGTTACATTAGATGAGAGTGAGAAGCAACCTACGACCCCCAGAGTATACGAGAGGGGCCGGGGCAGAGAGCCCGGGGGTATACTCACACGACGGGCTGGGTTTGGAGAAATAGTGGAGTAGGACTAGGCACAGACAGTGCCTTAGTGGAGCACTGACTCGACGAGGAGGACTGAGTGGGGTGTATATAACGCTGTATTCCCGACGATCGCACCGATATACTCTTTTCGTGTTTCCTTTAAACAAAAGGTAAAATCCCTTACATGGAGTCCCTCATTGTAAACCCATTTATAGACTCACTGTTAACTCTTTTATTTCGAGTCAATCACCACTAACTCATACATAGAGTCCCATACTGTGAACTCTTTCGAGTCAATCACCGCTAACTCATACATAGAGTCCCATACTGTTAACTCTTTCTACTGAATCCCATACTTTTAACCCTTTAATTGACTCACTGTTAACTCCTTATTTTGAGTCCTTCCCTATGAATCTTTATATCACGCCCCTAGCTAATAACCCTTATATTGACACCGGTATTCCTGTTCTTTATATAGCATCCCTCCATTTTTACCTTTCATATTGACTCCTATTATGTTAACTTTTTAAAATCAACTCCTTCACTGTTGACACGTATTTTGAGTCCCTTACCAGGAACCCCTTGTATTGAGTCCCTTAATGTAAACCCTTCAAATTGACTCCTCAATGTTAGCCCCTATATTGAGTCCCTATTGATTGACTCTTACCTTGAGTAACTTACCATAAACCCCTTGTAATGATTCCCTTAATGTAAACCCTTCAAATTGACTCCTCAATGTTAGCCCCTATATTGAGTCCCTATTGATTGATTCTTACTTTGAGTAACTTACCATAAACCCGTTGTATTGACTCCCTTAATGTTAACCCTTCAAATTGACTCCTCAATGTTAGCTCCTATATTGAGTCCCTATTGATTGACTCTTACCTTGAGTAACTTACCATAAACCCCTTGTATTGATTCCTTAATGTTAACCCTTCAAACTCCTATATTGACTGTTCACGGTTAACTCTCAGTATTTAATTCCTTCCTGGTAACTCTTCTTCGTTCAAAAATATTATATTTTGATTAATTTCTGGAAACTTGCCATTGAAAATCCATCAACAAAATAGATTTTGTTTAAAAGTGATGAACATAGAACATCAAATTATCTCCCTTAGTTTGACTTCTTCAAATGAAGATATATCAGATTTTTTTTTTTTTTGGCAAAATATGAAAAAAACAATGTCGCAGGTGCCTGAAGAATGCTGTCCAAACCAAACGACTATTGATCTCCTCAATAAACGACTACAAGGCTATAACAGAGTACCCCAAAGCAAACAACGGAAAACAATATGTCGCCAACTAACAACGCAATGAAATCATAAAAAAGCTGAAAATAAAGCCACTCAGAATAACGTGTAAAACATGAATACCAAATACAGATACAGAAATTATCTATAGTATGGGCCCGTGGAGCATAATAATCGTCATTTAACATTGTACCGGAAAATTTGATAATCTTTCGGTTGATATGTTCAACAGTATGCGGGGAACGCAAACTGATGAATTAAGTGAAAGGATATCACATTGATGTTTAGACATTTTGTAAGCACTTTCTCTTTTCCGTTGCTAATTTCCATAAGTTTATAACTTTGTTATTTTTCTCACTTTTTGCACTGAAATTCAATCTTGCCAATTAATAAGCGATGGAGTGCTGAAAGACGGAATCTTTTGCCAAGTCAAAGTTTTGTCGTTCAGCGGCAATTTCTCTCCACATGATAAATTTCGTTATAGAAACTAAGACAAACTGGAAAACTCATAAGAATAAAAGCCTTGTACGCAGGTATTGAAAAATACTGTCCTTCTGAATGACAATAAAACAGGGTCCAAGGCACATACTATAGATATATTTTTAAGTAGAAAAATAAAATTAAGTCCAAACAAAATAACAAAACAACACTAAACAATTTTAAAATCAAGATGTGAAAATACAAATATTTCTATAACATGTAATGGGTGTTTCTATTATATTAGGATCAACTACTAACATGAATATTTTTCCAACATGTACTTTTTTCAAACTTTAGGAACATTATGAGAGTTCACAAACACGTTAACATTTAAGACATTGTTCACATGGCAAGTTGTGTCCCCCGACATTAAATGTCTACAAGGCTACAGTTGTTTCCCTAACATTAATTATTGTCGAAGCAATACAGGTTTGTCCCCTGCATTGACCCTTTCACCCCTATGTAACTTTATTAGACTCTACCGTCCATTGACATGATGTCCCTTACATTAACCCTATCACCCCTATGTAACTTTATTAGACTCTACCGCCCTTTGAAATGATGTCCCCTACATTAACCCTTTCACCCCTATGTAACTTTATTAGACTCTACCAGCCATTGAATGATGTCCCCTACATTAACCCTTTCACCCCTATGTAACTTTATTAGACTCTACCGGCCATTGAAATGATGTCCCCTTCATTAACCCTTTCACCCCTATGTAACTTTATTAGACTCTACCGGCCATTGAAATGGATAAGTCCATTGTGTCCTACAGCAGTGAAAGGGTTATTGACTATGTGAACATAGCTTTGGTTACGTTCCATGAGACTATAAGGAAAGGCAGATAATTCTCTTTAACTCATTCACCCCTGAAGACACATTTGATCTCTTCCAATTCAAAGGTTGGAATAGGTCATTATGAAATTTCAGGGGTGAATGAGTTAATAAGCGAGGACATCCAAAACATTTGAACTCTTATTTTTTCAATGTTTCCTTTTTCTTTTGATTATTTTTACATTAAATGTTTTTCCAGTTTAATTACAGAAGTGATCTAGTCGAGTCGATCCCTGTCCATACAAAGCTAGATCAAACAAAGCGATGAATTTGTTACCCGGGAAACCAAAATAATTTACAAAGTAATTATTACGAACAGAAGTTATTGTGTATCCTGTCTAGATATATAACATAATTTGTTTAACTTTTTTAATTCCGAAAACCTGACCAAACAAAGATTTCCTGAAAACGACGAATATGTCTTATTTATGTATCTCCCATAGTTCACAATGAAGAATATTTAACAATTTTAATACTTAAATCCTTAAAACCTAAAAATAATATAATTGCATTGTACAAAACTATGTATTCTATCTTTCCTTATTTAAGTTTGTTCTTCCTGTCTATAAAGACACCTGTCTATTATGACCATTTCATATTCTCTGTGGAGTGGTCTTTATATATACACAGGGTTTTCCACTCGAATCCCAAACACGTGCAAAATTTGTCTTGTTATACCTTAGATCAAAACAAAACAGCGAAGTGGTCAAATTTCATATCAAGCAGTGTTAAGACGACAAGACTTTTGATCCCAGGCTTGGATGCACAAAAAGAAAAGTCACAAATTATTAGTAACAAAATAGACAAGAAAGAGATATATTTGACCCCGTCAGTGACACTGTGTGTTGTGGTAGGTACCTGGACATACTACAGATGTCGCCGATGTTGACCTGATGGGAATTACCCATGATCCAGTCTGTGAGATACTCAACCAGTTTGTTGCGGAATTTCATCTCCTGGCGGAACGTGAGGTCGTCACGGCGAACCATCATGGCCTCCACTAGCTGACAGAGTTTGATCTTAATCTGGATAGCGTGAACCGTGGAATCGAGGTGCCGTACATATCTAAAACAGTAAGTGTAAGTACAATATGAAACTTTGCTTTACCTTATCTACAAATTCTTAGTACTAGTATCAGGTTTTTTCCGGTGAAAGCTAAAAATACAAGCCATTCGGATTGACATGTCTTGCATGTGCCCCGCTTGGCCATCAATGCACATGTCAAGTCTGGTTTTTCAAGCACTTATAGTTTGAGAGAAACTATCTTAAAGGCAAAAACTTAATTTGATTGTGATGAAGTCTATGGACCATGAAAGGTAGGCTGCATCTAGCATTGAATGCATGGTTTGAGATGTACAACCTAAGATGCATTTATGGTCCAAGTTTGGTTGGTCTAGCACCTATACTTTCAGTGAAACTAGTTTGGTTGGTCTAACACTTATACTTTCAGTGAAACTAGTTTGGTTGGTCTAGCACTTATACTTTCAGTGAAACTAACTTAAAAGAAAACAATCAATATTTATGTTGACGCTGCCGCCGTTGCCGGAAAAGCAAAACCTTAGTCTTGCTTCTGCTATTTTGTGGCGGCGAGATAAAAATGATTTTTCAATTTACTATGCATTTTGCAATTATTTGTCAGAATATCGTGATAAAAGCAACTTTATTTTCATCAAATTGATATCCTAGAAATGCAGACTATTTTTCCTCAAGGTCAAGAGCACAAAAAATTCTCCAAAAATAAATTTTCTTTACAGAATTTAATAATAGAAATACAAATTTGTTTACCTGATACTAAGCATAAACACTTTCATCACTGTAGACCATAATGGACTCATCCAGATCAATGCACGGTAGAGTCTACTAAAGTTACATAGGGGTGAAATATAATTATGTTTTGACTGACCTGACAACGGCCAACATGAGATTTTCTATGCTGGTCACTCCAAGATGTTCGCACGGCTGGTCCTGCTTCATTTCTAGGATGTTCCTCATTATAAATATTACATTCTCTATAAACTGTGTGTTTAGGTCTGTTACTATCACCTGTGAATACAGAAATAAACAAACAAGAGTTAAAACTCCGTAAAACTGTTGTCGAGTGTGACCGTGCCCTCGTGACTGTGGTTTACATTACATGTGTGTGTATTGTGTGTACATTGTATGTAAGTAAATACATTACATGTGTGTGTATTGTGTGTACATTGTATGTAAGTAAATACATTACATACATGGCAGTGTGTGTATTTGTATATATGTTTGTTTGCACATGATATTGTATGAATGCACATGTGTAATACAATTTTGTATCTTGTCATGTATGTCTTGTAAAAATGTTGTCAAGAAGTTTATATTTAACATTTCCAAAACGTCAACTGATAAATTTGGCCCCAATGTTCATAAGACTTATTATATTTATCCCCCTTGCTCAACATAAACACCAAAAACTTTTAAGGATCCCTGTCCAACAGCACTGTGGTTTTTCCTTTTTCCTATATACAGTTACTTCCCCTTTAACTTCCATTTGCATATAACTGTAGCACATGAACAGTTGACTAGGAGGTAGCCGAGTCGGTTAGAGCGATAGTATGTCAATCTGAAGTCCAGGGTTCGAATCCCGGTCTAGACCCAGTTTCTTTTACATTCAAAACACTGCTGCTGACTGTGTTTTATTTATTTTGTCCTAATTTTTTCTCATAGAAGTCCCACAATATAAAGTTTTCTTTTAAGAAAAGAATATCAAAGCTATAGTCATGCCAGAAAAAAACGTTTCCAAGACTTTGTTACATTTTTTGGAAGTGGTACAGGGATCCTTAACTTTAACTCATTCACCCCTGAACACACATTTGAACTCTTCCAATGCAGAGGTTGGTCAAGTTAAACTTTGATTAAAGTCTGTATATTACACTATAGAATACCAGTTAATTAGTCCAAGCCCAACTCATTTCACATAATCGTGATACAGATCTATAAATAACTTCAAAATCTTATTGGTTACATAGCCATCACATGACGATGGCTACACCTACCTGACCGGAGGGATCAAAGAACTTGTCCACACATATTTTGATCTGATCAAACAGTATGGGGTAGAGGGCTGGGTTGAGTTCGTGTCCCACTAAGTCCTTGACGTGTTTCTGTATCTGAGCACCAAACTTCTCGTTCTGACAAATCAGCAGCTTCAGTAGGTTACTAATGAATCTGAAATAGAGACACTTGTTAACAATAATTATAATAATTTGAGGTTCTTATATACCGCTTTATCACAACCTAGTTCATAGGTCGTCTCAAAGCGGTTCACAAATTATTATCCATGGCTATAGGGCCTTTGCAACCAGTCAATATCTTTCTCAATTCCCTAGGGAGCATACAGCCGGTGCTGCCATTTCGACGTTCACAGCTAGCATTAAACAATTCTAGCAGTGCTCAACCACGTACTCAATTTCAGCTAAATAAATCTGAGATTGAGAGAGATATAGACAAACTTGTCTCAGAACGGTTATGGTAACACATTTTCCTTCCTCGATACTCCAGGGGTAACGCTCACTTACACTCTCTGTACCCATGGAATATGTCATAGCAAAATTGAAGGCACCCTGCTAGCTATTTGATTGGTGTCGGGTAAAAAAAAAAAAAAACAATCACTAGGTTGATACCTGTCCTTTTAAGATTACAGAGAAGCAACATCAAACTTCAAAGCCAGTCAATTTTACTAATGCACAAAGTCAGGATTCTTTTGATGTACATCTAAGGTTGGAACTAGTCTTCTTCTTCATCAACAAGGTGGCACACACTGAACCCTTCAATTCTGTCATGACGTATTCTTCAGGTGCAGAGATTGAAAGTGATCGTAACCCTTAGACTATTGAGGATGTACACTCTCAAGAGTCTTAGAACAGAGCGATGGCTTAATACTCGAAAATGTTACACAAACCAGTTATTCCGCATAAATGAAACAGGCCCCTGGTCATTATTTACACAACTGGATGGCGATGTTGTGTATGAGCTGGCTAACTTACTGTGTAACAGGGCAATACTGGGTATCGGCAGCACAGCTTTGCATTAGACTGCTCTTTCTCGAGTCAAGGCCTGCTGGTATGGTCGCACTGAAAAGAAGTTCACCACACAATTAATTGTCATCAAAAATTTGTTGTCATACCTCAAAACTTCAATGTTTTAGCAGATTAAAATAAATTCTAGTTTTACCCGTTTTAAATTCTCTTTAACAATGTTTCAGCAATTAAATTATGCTTATCACATTTGATATACCTTTGAACTCTCTTTTAATTCAACAAATCATCAACATTATTTTGTTGGGAATTGAAGTTTCCGCGATACCTTTACTAGCTCCGGCTACTGACCTTATCCTGAGTCTGTTCTGTAACCGAACACCACCTAGGGCGCACAGGAAGCCTGTCATGTTGGCCCATTCGTTTAACTGGTCCTACAAACACCAAACATATACATAACCAACATGTACAGGGCACACAGAAACTCTTGTCAATTTTGTCCCAATCTAATTAATTGACAAGCAAATCTACAGAGTACACAGTTCCACTGTTTGCCAAACTTTATACACAAACTGAGAAAATTTAACATAACAACAATAAAATCAAACGTAAACACTATAACATCATAAGTAATGGTTTTAATGTTAATATATTAACTGGAAACTTTGAAACAGCATATCTTAACTATTTCCAGTATACAAATTCTAGCACTTTAGGATACACCTATCGCAGATTTTCCCAACAACTGACCTCGATTCCAGTACTTTTCAAGGAACATTGAATCAATTCCATTACTTTAGGGTACACCTATTGTCAAGTACTTTTTAACCACAGACCTCACCTCAATTCTAGTACTTTTCATTGGCCTGTGTGAACCATGTGTTGCGTAGGAAGAAGAATGTCAGACACACACATGTGATATTGCACCTATATAATTAGGTAACAGATGCAGTATACCGACTTGAAATGACTTACATTGCACCATACTGCTGTGTGTCCTTCTAGGACTCATCAGTGTTGCTAGGGACCAAAATGGTGGAAATCCAAATTGGTCCACACTACTGATGGAACGAACCAATGCCCCTCTCTAACAGATTTTTGTTCTACTTCGAATGTTTTCGGCATTAACCTTGACTGACCTCTAGTTCGTGTTCCGTGTTGGCATGGTGAGGGGGTTTCCGTTTCATTTTGATAGTGTCTCCCAGCCCTGCCGTGCTGCCTTCTTCAACTTTGACCTTTGGATCCTTGGGATAGGTCTCCAGATACTGGGTCACGACCTCCCAGTTCCTAAACGTGTCATCCCAGGCCTGAAAGGACAAGTAGTTAAGTATCAGTACGACGCAACATGTCAAGTAAGGTAACAAACCTTGCTGCCATCTTTACACCTTCAAAATTCAAGGGTTCTGGTTTTGATACACTTATCTTCTCTGCACCCGTTGAGTATGTCATAACAAAATCAAAGATTCATGATACCCAGGGTAATAGGCATTTAATTGGTTTCAGGCATAAAAAATTGACCAATCTACAGAGGAGCTATCCTAAATACACAATTATCATTTCAATAGCAGAAATGTCCACGATTAAATGTCACGGCTGACTGCATTTCTGCTGTGCCCTTCCTTTTATATTGTTTCAAAGATGACCAGAATTCTGTAACAGATCTGCCACTAATGAAAATAGAAACGATGAGCAACAACACCACTGAATCCCGTACAAAATGTTATGTTTGTTTACATCATACGTGCCGACATGTTTCGGCCAAAGGGAGCCCGTCTTCAGAGCACAGTTTACAGGGGGCATTGGGTCTCCACCCCCCAGTTGTTATAGCTCTGACACTATTTAACTTGAATCATCCACCGAGAGGTTCCTGCAGAGCCTAGTTTCAATATTGTCATGACATTTTCCACGTGTGTAGAGAACATGTGTTTATCGTGAATGGAACCCTTTGATTTCAAAGATTTGACCTTTATTGTTATGACATCATTTAACAGCGAGTATATATTACAGAGTTGATTGAACTTTTTGCTTTAGTTGAAATTACCTCTTTGTCGACTCGTAAATGTACCATTTTTGACAGTAAAGCATATAAGCCCTGTAATTTTTTATTTTTTTTGTTTTGTTTTATATGAACTTTATTTTACAACAATTATGAAATTATAATACAAAATATTTCAACTTTGTGTAACTAGCTCGCGAAGGTTTGATGTAGGAGGAAACAGAAACCATAGAAAAGAATCCAGATAATATCGGACTGCTGCAGAGACAGTCTCTGTAATCAGGTCATAGAACTCACCTGGGAATCTCTGTAATCAGGACATAGGACTCACCTGGGAATTTCCTGACGTGTGCTGGTCAATCTTCCTCAATAAAGCCATGATCCTCTTCTGTAATGCCACCTTACCTATAAAACCAGACACAGGATCTTGTATTCTACTTACATAAAGTCAGACATCTGTAATGGACTACTGTAAAAGATGTGGATTAATTAGGTTGCCAAGGGTCGCGGGTTCAAGCCCCAGCGACGGCACTATCTTTATCACTATTTCTCATCCTACTACAAATTGGTGCAGTTGACCCTCCCCGTTCAAGGTAGGAGACCCCTTGGCGGGGAGTCAAAGAGTCTGGGTTATTGTTTGAAAAAAGGGGGGAATAGTGTAACAGATGTTGATTAATAAGGTTGCTTTACAAGCGTCAGCTGTAGGGAATTTCCCTTTAGCTCAGCGGTAGAGCATCGCGCTGGAGAGTCGAGGGTCGCGGGTTCGTGCCCCAACGACGGCACTATCTTTATCACTATTCCTCGTCCTACTACACAACTAACACCTACAGGATGCACATTCCAGGTGTATCAAAGGCTTCAATAAGTGCCAGGTCAACATATTCCTTTCATAATGAAACAGTCAACATAGTTTGAAAACAAAATCCTAATAAAATGGGCATGAGTAGAATGCAAAATATTTCGAGTAGCACAAGAAACATTTTTGCATCTCTACAGTAAAACTGAGAGTTTACCCTGAACCAGCCACAGTAGGGGTTTGACTTACCAGTAGTGAGTACAGTACTGGCCTGGGCCAGCTCAGCATACACATTGTAGTTAGGCAGGAGCTGGGTGACAGCCATTTCGTCCGCCCCACACCTGATGTCAGCCTCTTCACACAGTAGGTGGAAACAAGACATCCCCGTGAGGACTGCGTCTATGTCGATACTCCAAAGGTACATAAAGAACACAACCTTCGGGAGAAAAACAAAAATGTTTGATACACTAGGCAGCCAGCCAGCCAGCCTATCCTTTGCCAGTCTTATCTCAAAATTGTGAAGGACAACAAAATTTAACAAGATAGTTAGCCAGTCTTAACCTTGTGGTGGCCAACAAGAACAATATTATTACCACTAAAACGTCAGACCACACTTGGCCAATCTTCCTAATTCTAAGTTCAAATAAAGATATAAGCACAACTGTAAATGTGTTTTAAAGCCACAGAGAGAACAAATGTATTGAAAACGTCATGTGTTACCAGAGCAGAACCCATTGCTTGGTATACTGTAGGATCATTTATTTGCGTGGGGTTAAAATTTCGTGGTTTTCATATACTAGCCTGTTTCAAGGACATTATATTTTTCTGATTTCTGATTTCCCCCAATCTATATCATACCAAATTTATGTTTTCGTGGTGATTTAATTTCGTGGATTTTTGTTAACCACAAAATAAACAAAATTTACTGTCCCACGAAAATTTATGATTTTACAGTATTCAAATTTCACTAATGATGTCATATCAGATTATGATCCTTTTTTTTTTATTAAGAATTAGATTTCAAAGGAAATATTCAAAATGGTGTAGGATACTGACAGTTTATGTAACAAACACATAGGAATCCACCACAAAGAGGACGTTTTAGCCTCGAAACATTCTCTACAAATAACATAATTCCATGAATGCTGTAGGAACACTAGTTCTAGAGTTATGTCCGTTTCAATATTTTGACATTATACATTATGTCAGCCATATTGGATTTTTGGCATAACTGAAAATGTTGAAATGACACCTTCTGACCATGACCTTTATTGTACCTGAAAGACTATAAATACATCTGGTACCAATCAGAAGCTAACACGTTTTTATCATACATTGCCATCCATACATATAACTCCGGTATATTTTACCTCAAGCTTGATATGTATACAGATAGTTTTGTTGTTTCCGACACTAGTGTTAGCACTATTTTTCTGAAGAAATCTGTTCCAACAGACGAGGATTTCTTACCTCTAACTTGATATGTATACAGATAGTTTTGTTGTTTCCGACACTAGCGTTAGCACTATTTTTCTGAAGAAAGCTGTTCCGACACACGAGGATTTCTCGCAGCCACTTCAAGATCTCGGTGTAGTTAATAAGCTGCCGCTGAATTAGCTTTTGGGATATGGAAAACAGCACCTGGGAACTGAAACACACCAATACAATATTACAATCAAATGAAAATAGAAACTAAAAAGTCTTTGCTCCACATGTGCAAATATGATGAGGTTTTCAGCACAGAAGCAACATTTTTTTATCGTTCAACAGAATATATATGCACAATCAGACCTTATTTGACAAGCGAATTCATATAATTTATAGATTTAGACTGTTTTCAGAAACTAAAACATGACAGATGGAGAGGTTAATATCCCCTGTGGGGGATAATAAAATGAAAATCAGATAATTTCATCTCAAGGTAATCCAGGTCATTTTTAACTCATTCACCCCTGAAATTTCATAATGAACTATTCCAAGCTTTGAATTGGAAGAGCTCAAAAGTGTCTTTAGGGTTAAATGAGTGAAATAATTTTATCACCTTGGGTCTCGATCAACTGTCTCCGTTACGAAATCATAACACAACCTTGAAGTCTGATATTTTATTCTATTTTAAAATTTGATGTAACCATAGGTCATATTACACAATTTTCTACACAGAGACATAGATGCATGTTATTACAACAAAATTGGAATTTTACAATCCTTTGACAGTCTGCTATGAAATAACAAACAACACATTTAAATAGTTGTGACGTTTTGAGTTTGATTTTTTCTTTAAAACAGTATTTCTGTGCTTGATTTTGCCAGTGTTCATCTAATTTATATTATATGTATTGTTTTAGCTGTGATTGAATTTACAACATTAAATGGAAGATTGTTCCATAAATCATCAGTTCTCTTTAATGAAATTTGAAAATTTTAAAGTTTTGTCCATGTGTAGATGAATCTCCCCTGATTTTAAAGATGTCGGATACCTCATAGTCATATTTCCTAAACAATATTTTGTAGACCTCTATCCTATGCACACATATATATATATATATAGTATACAGGAGATAATAAATAAATAAGTCCTTGCGAAGGAAAATATAGAATAAAAACATTTTTTTCTGATCGTCCGCTAGGCCTTTCTGCCTTCTAGGGCTTCTTCAGGCGGAAGAACCCTTCATTCCGCCTGAAGAAGCCCTAGAAGGCAGAAAGGCCTAGCGGACGATCTGAAAAATTTGTTTTTATTCTATAGTATACAGGTATACTGAATACTACAGTGATCACGTGACAAGGACGTGTACGTACCTGACGTCCCAGAAGGTGTTGATAGGAGACTCTGGATTCCAGAGTTCAATATTCTCAGGCTGGTGGAGACAAAGCAGGGCCTGTAAACATACAAAGAGGGCTCTAAACAGGGATATTCTTTCAATTACATGTTGGGTCAAATTCGGCCCCTTTCCCCTTGGAAAATTTGGCTATAATTCCCAATTTGTTGTCATAAAATTCCTAATTGGAAAGTCAATAAAATTTGATGGACAATTTCTGGGAAAAAAAATGGTGCCATTTTGCATATGCACATCTACATATATACTTTCACCGTGTCAAGTTATGAAAAATCTTTAGGAGGAGCACTGACAAGGTTCATGGACAGATGGATAAACAGCTGCAGGGCGATTCCTATAAACCTTCCCCCTCCAAACTTTGTTTTGCAGGGTTATTGAGACTTCCATTCTTTGTTTTGCAGGGTTATCAAGACTTCCATTCTTTGTTTTGCAGGGTTATTGAGACTTCCATTCTTTGTTTTGCAGGGTCATTGAGACTTCCATTCTTTGTTTTGCAGGGTTATTGAGACTTCCATTTTTTGTTTGCAGGGTTATTAAGACTACTATTCTTTGTTTTGCAGGGTTATTGAGATTTCCATTCTTTGTTTTGCAGGGTTATTAAGACTACCATTCTTTGCTTTGCAGGGTTATTGAGATTTCCATTCTTTGTTTTGCAGGGTTATTAAGACTGCCATTCTTTGTTTTGCAGGGGTATTGAGACTTCCATTCTTTGTTTTACAGGGTTATTGAGACTTTCATTCTTTGTTTTGCAGGGGTATTGAGACTTCCATTCTTTGTTTGCAGGGTTATTGAGACTACCATTCTTTGTTTTGCAGGGGTATTGAGACTTCCATTCTTTGTTTTGCAGGGTTATTGAGATTTCCATTCTTTCTTTTACAGGGTTATTGAGACTACCATTCTTTGTTTGCAGGGTTATTGAGATTTCCATTCTTTGTTTTGCAGGGTTATTGAGATTTCCATTCTTTCTTTTCAGGGTTATTGAGACTACCATTCTTTGTTTGCAGGGTTATTGAGATTTCCATTCTTTGTTTTACAGGGTTATTGAGACTTTCATTCTTTGTTTGCAGGGTTATCAAGACTACCATTCTTTGTTTGCAGGGATATTGAGACTTCCATTCTTTGTTTTGCAGGGTTATTGAGACTTCCATTCTTTGTTTGCAGGGTTATTAAGACTACCATTCTTTGTTTGCAGGGTTATTGAGACTTCCATTCTTTGTTTGCAGGGATATTAAAACTACCATTCTTTGTTTTGCAGGGTTATTGAGACTTCCATTCTTTTCTTTGCAGGGTAATATATTGAGACTTCCATTCTTTGTTTGCAGGGATATTAAAACTACCATTCTTTGTTTTGCAGGGTTATTGAGACTTCCATTCTTTTTTTTGCAGGTTTATTAAAACTTCCATTCTTTGTTTGCAGGGTTATTAAAACTTCCATTCTTTGTTTGCAGGGATATTAAAACTTTCATTCTTTAATTAAATTTTTCTTTCGTATGACTATCCTTACCTCCATGGCCTCCTTGGACACATCCGGCATCCATTGCTGATGGACCAGTGACACGAGGCCGTTCATCAGTTCTAGTGTACTGCTCTGTATCTCGTGTCCCGGCTTACCCTGATTCTGGGTGAAAACACGCATCATGTTGAAAGTATCAAAACAAGCACACGGCCCTGGTTTGTGAGGATAAGAAAGAGGAAACCAGGGCCACACAATCTTCTAAATCACCTACATTTTTCTGTCTATAATTTTCATATATGAAACATGATTTCGTCTAAGTATGTATTCATCTCTGTAATTTTAGGTACATGACGTTGTTAATTGCATTCAACCTAAGTACTTACAATGAGAACTAACTCTCTTATTGACATGCATGTGACTTTTATATACAAACTTTGAAAATTATCTCCCATTGACAAGTTAACTTTTCCCATCAAACATGCATGGAAAATTAACTTCCTTGTTGACATGTGACCCCCCCCCCCCAACAACATGTGTCTACTTCTACACAGAGATAGCTATCTCCCCTGTTGACACGTACCCCCCCTCCCTAGATATATTGTGAATTAAGTCCCCTGTTGACATGTGTCCCCCATAATTATCTCCCCCTGTTGACCTGTGTCCCCTGAATTATCTCCCCCTGTTGACCTGTGACTCCTGAATTATCTCCCCCTGTTGACATGTGTCCCCTGAATTATCTCCCCCTGTTGACCTGTGTCTCCTGAATTATCTCCCCCTGTTGACCTGTGTCTCCTGAATTATTTCCCCTGTTGACATGTAACCTTTGTACAAACGAGGAATTATTTCCCCCTGTTGACATGCGACCCCTTGAATTATCTCCCCCTGTTGACAAGTTACCCCCTGAATTATCTCCCCTCTTAACATATGCCCTCTGTACAAAGACAAGGATTTAACTCCCCGGTTGACATATGACCCCCTGAATTATCTCCCACTGTTGACATGTGACCCCTTGAATTATCTCCCCCTGTTGACAAGTTACCCCTGAATTATCTCCCCTTGTTAACATATGAGCCTCTGTACAAAGACAATAATTAAACTCCCCTGTTGACATATGACCCCCTGAATAAGCTCACCCCGTTGACATGTGACCCTGAATTATCTCCCCCTGTTGACACATGACCCCCTGAATTATCTCCCCCTGTTGTCATGTGACCCCTGAATTATTTCCAACTGTTGACATGTGACCCCCTGAATTATCTCCCCCTGTTGACAAGTTACCCCCTAAATTATCTCCCCTTGTTAACATATGACCCTCTGTACAAAGACAAGGATTCAACTCCCCTGTTGACATATGAACCCCTGAATTATCTCCCCCTGTTGTCATGTGACCCCTGAGTTATCTCCCCCTGTTTACACATGACCCTCTGTACAAACAAGAGAAATTACCTTCCCTGTTGACATGTGACCCCCTGTACATACGTGGAGCATTAGGTGAGGATCTGCGTGGATCAGCCGGACAATCCACAACAACAGACAACGACACGTTGTCACAGTTTCATCTGTCGGCTTATTTAACTTGTACAGGGTCAGTTTTGTAATGTTCTGAAAAAAAATATTAAGTTATCAAATCAAGATAGGACACATATCATTAAATTGCTACATTAAGTTTAAGTATAACACGAAGCATTAAGTTCACCTTCTGTCTAGGCCTCTTATGGGTCAGTAAAATATCTAGGTCTCTTATGGGTCACTAAAACATCTAGGTCTCTTACGAGTCACTTAAATGTCTAGGCCTATTATGGGAAATCCAATTATGGGTCACTTAAATGTCTAGGCCTCTTTTGGGCCACTTTTTCAATTGTTTGTCACAGGTCCAGGTGAGATAAATATGGCTTCCAGCAAAAGTTACAACCCTGAATATTGTTCAGTTATGCTTGTCTCGTATGCTGACTACTCACATTTCTCTATCAAATTGATGCCATACAATATTTGTCCTTAAAATATACCTGTAAATAGTGTCGAGCAATAAAATCCCAAATGTATATATGTTCGCAAGGAAAGGATGTGATTTCGCAGGTGGTGTCTAACATGTATGTATGGGAGGTGGTGACATTGGGTGTGGTATGACTTACATGTATGTATGGGAGGGTGGTGACTTTGGGTGTGGTATGACTTACATGTATGTATGGGAGGTGGTAACTTTGGGTGTGGTATGACTTACATGTACGTATGGGAGGTGGTAACTTTGGGTGTGGTATGACTTATTACTTACATGTATGTATGGGAGGTGGTGACTTTGGGTGTGGTATGACTTATTACTTACATGTATGTATGGGAGGTGGTGACTTTGGGTGTGGTATGACTTATTACTTACATGTATGTATGGGAGGTGGTGACTTTGGGTGTGGTATGACTTATTACTTACATGTATGTATGGGAGG
>NW_018408474.1:279920-309940 GCF_002113885.1 Mizuhopecten yessoensis
ACTTTGGGTGTGGTATGACTTACATGTATGTATGGGAGGTGGTGACTTTGGGTGTGGTATGACTTACATGTATGTATGGGAGGGTGGTGACTTTGGGTGTGGTATGACTTACATGTATGTATGGGAGGTGGTGACTTTGGGTGTGGTATGACTTACATGTATGTATGGGAGGGTGGTGACATTGGGTGTGGTATGACTTACATGTACGTATGGGAGGTGGTGACTTTGGGTGTGGTATGACTTATGACTTACATGTACGTATGGGAGGGTGGTGCCTTTGGGTGCGTTATGACTGGCCATTCCTTGGGTGACTTTGTTGAGTGTGTCGGTAAACATACTCCTCAGCTCAGCCGCCTTACTGTAGATAATGTTGATGTTTGGCCACCAGGGCAAGCGCGGCTACAAAAACAAACGTTTCATTTAGATACGTGGAACTATTTTATTTTGTTTGATTAATAGTTTACATCAATAAGCTAACATTCTTATAGTCTACACATTTAAAAAGAGGGGATGAGAAAAGAGGGAAGGAGCAAAATAACTTTTTTCACTATTTTGATATAAAACAAAATACACAGTCCACAATTATAACACTTTATTGCATAGGATAAACTGTGTACTGGGAAGCTTTTACTCCATAGGATAAACTGTTTACTAGGAAGCTTTCACTCCATAGGATAAACTGTTTACTGGGAGGCGTTTACTCCATAGGATAAACTGTTTACTTGGAAGCTTTTACTCCATAGAATAAACTGTTTACTGGGAAGCTTTCACTCCATAGGATAAACTGTTTACTAGGAAGCTTTCACTCCATAGGATAAACTGTTAACTGGGAAGCTTTTACTCCGTAGGATAAACTGTTTACTGAGAAGCTTTTACTCCATAGGTTAAACTGTTTACTGGGAAGTTTTTACTCCATAGGATAAACTGTTTACTAGGAAGCTTTCTCTCCATAGGATAAACTGTTAACTGGGAAGCTTTTACTCCATGGGATAAACTGTTTACTAGGAAGCTTTCACTCCATAGGATAAACTGTTAACTGGGAAGCTTTTACTCCATAGAATAAACTGTTTACTGGGAAACTTTCACTCCATGGGATAAACTGTTTACTAGGAAGCTTTCTCTCCATAGGATAAACTGTTAACTGGGAAGCTTTTACTCCGTAGGATAAACTGTTTACTGGGAAACTTTCACTCCATATGATAAACTGTTTACTGGGAAGTTTTTACTCCATAGGATAAACTGCTTACTGGGAAGCTTTCACTCCATAGCATAAACTGTTTACTGGGAAGCTTTTACTCCATAGGATAAACTGTTTACTGGGAAGCTTTCACTCGCCACATGTAATGACTATATACAATATATTGTACATTGTACATTGTACATCATTATAGACTTGCAGGATAAATTTAACCTCATTATGACCAATAGCGTTTAAATTGCAGTGAAAATTTCCTTGTATACAGTTTCACTAAAAAATCTGATAAGTCATCCCCATAGTTGTCTTTTTCACAGTCCTAGGCTGATGTTTATTTTCTCTAACCAACAGGACATCAAATAAAACCATTTGTTTCATCATGCATATGAAACCCTATCCTAAGTGAACTGACAAAACTAAGACAGTAAAATACAACAGGCCAATAGCCACAAAGCTTGTGAGGGTTCGGTCTAAGCCCTGTGCAATAAGATTTGCAAAAGATGAATTATAACAGCCCTATTTTTTCAGTTATCTTGTACACAAGCCTTTCTCTTCTTGCTCAATAGTATAAGCTGCTAGGCTATGCCCATCAGCTAATAACCTGTCTGTTACTGAGGACACGTAACTGGCCTCTGGCACCACAGACACAGGACTCCGGGCTTGTCAATGACCAACAAAACACCACAGACACAGGACTACAGACATGTCAATGACCAACAAAACACCACAGACACAGGACTCCGGGCATGTCAATGACCAACAAAACACCACAGACACAGGACTCCGGGCATGTCAATGACCAACAAAACACCACAGACACAGGACTCCAGGCATGTCAATGACCAACAAAACACCACAGACACAGGACTCCGGGCATGTCAATGACCAACAAAACACCACAGACACAGGACTCCGGGCATGTCAATGACCAACAAAACACCACAGACACAGGACTCCGGGCATGTCAATGACCAACAAAACACCACAGACACAGGACTCCGGGCATGTCAATGACCAACAAAACACCACAGACACAGGACTCCGGGCATGTCAATGACCAACAAAACACCACAGACACAGGACTCCGGGCATGTCAATGACCAACAAAACACCACAGACACAGGACTCCGGGCATGTCAATGACCAACAAAACACCACAGACACAGGACTCCGGGCATGTCAATGACCAACAAAACACCACAGACACAGGACTCCGGGCATGTCAATGACCAACAAAACACCACAGACACAGGACTCCGGGCATGTCAATGACCAACAAAACACCACAGACACAGGACTACAGACATGTCAATGACCAACAAAACACCACAGACACAGGACTACAGACATGTCAATGACCAACAAAACACTACAAAGTGGTTTCTTCATCACTGACTAAACAGAGACACTGCCAGTGACCTCTGACACCTAGTGACCTACCAGTGACCTCTGACACCTAGTGACCTACCAGTGACCTCTGACACCTAGTGACCTACCAATGAACTCTTGAAACCTGACCCTACCAGTAACTTTTGATACCTAGTGATTTACCTGCGACCTCCGACACCTAGTGACCTACCACTTTCCAGTGACCTCTGCCACCTGTGACCTACCAGTGACCTCTGCCACATAGAGACCTACCAGTGACCTCTGACACCTGAGACTTACCAGTGAACTCTTGAAACCTGACCCGAACAGTAACTTTTAATACCTAGTGACCTACCTACCTGCGACCTCTGACACCTAGTCACTTGCCAATGACCTTTGACACCTGACCCTAATTGGCCATTACCTGTGTGATGATGCGGTGAAGAGCGTTGACCAGCACACAGTGATAGACGGGAGGAGACAATGGGTTCAGACACACCTTCAGCACGTCATTGTTATGTGGTGTCACACGGAAACAGGATACGAAGCAATCTATATATAGATCGAGGTCAAGGCCAATGCTGCTCTGACTGCGCGAGAATGGCTTACTATTCGGAGGTGGGTTAAACAGCAACGTCTGAGAAAACAAAAAGAAAATATTAAACAGTTTTTTAAAATTACGTAATTCTTAGGCAAGCTGTACTTTCAGTAAAACATCAAAACTTCTATCTAATTACAAATCATTCATATTACAAATATTTAATTTAGCTACAATAAGAAATATTGTAAACATACATGTTTTAGCTATAGTCTACTTTTAGTACTTTCAATGCACTAAATCATGATAGCCCAAATTATAAGTTTCTGTATAAAGTTTTCTTTTGCATATGTTGTAAGTGCACTAATTTCTCAATGCACATATTATATGTTGAAAGCTGATAATTCACGAAAAATTCTGCTTAAAACAGAATGTTTAACCCTTTCACCACTGTAGACCATAATGGACTCTTCCATTTCAATGCATGGACAAGTCTACTAAAGTTACATAGGGATGAAATTGTTAAAGTAAATTAGATTAAGAAAATTTGGATGAAAACTTTTCTTTTAAATTTCAACTTTTCCTAGGGCATAATATCGCAAACAAAATCTTTATAAATGTTTCTTATCGAATGTCAATATCAGTGCCTCTCTTAATCCTACTGAAGAGCTGGCGAGTACAGAGGCGGTCAATCTCACCTTGAGGTCACTGATGACCGACTGTACTAGGGAGAAGAGGACGTTGAGTCGGTCGTTGATACTGATGTAGGTAGACGCCTTACACAGACGCACACAAGTCACAGCCGCACCCTCAGCCAATTGTTTACTCCCGCCATGGTGAGGCGATATCGCTTTCTTTACATCATCTATGAATTGTTTCTGGATAAAATCAATTAATAAAGGTCAGAATTTAATCAATCATTACTACATTGGTAGTTGTGTTAATTGTTGAACAGGAATTTTTATGCATACTTGAAGTTATACTGGTATCTCATTACAGTATGCCCAGAAATGTTCGCCCAGGCAAATATTTGCCCTTCACTGCTAAAGTCTATTTTTTCCCCCCCTGTGTAAATTTTGCCCGTCACATGTAACTTCTATATGTTGTAAACTATGTACCAATATTTGCTGTTACGATAAATTCACCTTTATTGCGTAGGGTGAAAATTAAACTGCAACGAACATTTCCCCACCCTTTTATTTGATACTTCAAAATGATAAAACTCATTCAATGTCTTGTCGAGAGTCTATGAATCCATAAAATGTATTTATTACCTTTTTCACGTGCTGGGGAGAGCACGGAGCCCCACCATCAGCATTGTTTATTTCTTCCAAAATTTTCTGAAAACAATATATTATTCTAATCAGGTCCAATAGATCAACAGATCATGCATACACTGTACATGTTAACAAAAATATATCTTGTTATTTTGCAACTACATATCATATCAAGATGACCAATTACACTCCTCGTAGTGATCAAAAGGCAAACTTTTTGTAGTGACCAGTGGACAGGTGTTTTACAAATAAGAGGTCGTATCTGAAGGTCGCCAGCCATTGAAGATCAGGAACACTGTAAGCAACCGAAATGACCAGCAAACAAAAATATTACTATAAGAGGTCAAACCAGAACATCACAGTTCATGCTTACAAAAGACAAGAAATATCACCTGTCAGCGGTCATTTTACACCTACAATTAGTCATCATGAGGTCAAGACTTACTAGACATCTATAAGAGGTCATTTTGCACCTACAATTGGTCATCGTGACGTCAAGACTTACAGAACACCTGTCAGTGGTCATTTTAACACCTACAATAGGTCATCGTGAGGTCAACACTTACAGGACATTTGTTAGTGGTCTTTTTTACACCTACAACTGGTCATCGTGAGGTCAACACTTACTTAAATCCTGTCAGTGGTCATCATGAGGTCAACACTTACAGGTCATCTGTAAGAGGTAATTTTACACCTACAGTTGGTCATTATGAGGTCAACACTTACTTGAACCTGTCAGTGGTAATTTTACACCTACAATAGGTCATCGTGAGGTCAACACTTACAGGACACCTGTCAGTGGTCATTTTACACCTACAACTGGTCATCGTGAGGTCAACACTTACTTAAATCCTTTCAGTTGTCATCATTAGGTCAACACTTACAGGTCATCTGTAAGAGGGAATTTTACACCTACAGTTGGTCATTATGAGGTCATCACTTACTTGAACCTGTCAGTGGTAATTTTACACCTACAATATGTCATCGTGAGGTCAACACTTACAGGACACCTGTTAGTGGTCATTTAACACCTACAAATGGTCATTGTTAGGTCAACACTTACAGGACACCTGTCAGTGGTCATTTAACACCTACAGCTGGTCATTGTGAGGTCAACACTTACAGGACACCTGCTAGTGGTCATTTAACGCCTACAACTGGTCATTGTGAGGTCAACACTTACAGGACACCTGCTAGTGGTCAGTTAGTGGTCATTTAACACCTACAAATGGTCATTGTTAGGTCAACACTTACAGGACACCTGTCAATGGTCATTTAACACCTACAACTGGTCATTGTGAGGTCACTGGTCATCGTGAGGTCAACACTTACAGGACACCTGTCAGTTGTCATTTAACACCTACAACTGGTCATCGTGAGGTCAACACTTACAGGACACCTGTCAGTGGTCATTTAACACCTACAACTGGTCATCGTAAGGTCAACACTAACAGGACACCTGTTAGTGGTCATTTAACACCTACAACTGGTCATTGTGAGGTCGACACTTACAGGACACCTGTCAGTGGTCATTTTAACACCTACAACTGGTCATCGTGAGGTCAAAACTTACAGGACAGAGTACAAGTAGCATCATCTGTAGTGGCCAGTTGGCAGCTGCCTTCTTCTTTGAACTCTCCATACAGGTATTGAAATGCTCCAACAGTTTATAACAGCAATCTGCAATAATAACCAAAAAATAAAGCAACAACATTAGGTCAACACTTACAGGACACCTGTTAGTGGTCATTTAACGCCTACAACTGGTCATTGTGAGGTCAACACTTACGGGACACCTGTCAGTGGTCATTTAACACCTACAACTGGACATTGTGAGGTCAACACTTACAGGACACCTGTCAGTGGGCATTTTACACATACAACTGGTCATTGTGAGGTCAACACTTCCAGGACACCTGTCAGTGGTCATTTAATGCCTACAACTGGTCATTGTGAGGTCAACACTTACGGGACACCTGTCAGTGGTCATTTAACACCTACAACTGTTCATCGTGAGGTCAACACTTACAGGACACCTGTTAGTGGTCATTTAACACCTACAAATGGTCATTGTTAGGTCAACACTTACAGGACACCTGTCAGTGGTCATTTTAACACCTACAACTGGCCATCGTGAGGTCAACACTTACAGGACACCTGTCAGTGGTCATTTAACGCCTACAACTGGTCATCGTGAGGTCAACACTTACAGGCCACCTGTCAGTGGTCATTTAACACCTACAACTGGTCATCGTGAGGTCAACACTTACAGGACCCCTGTCAGTGGTCATTTTACACATACAACTGGTCATCGTGAGGTCAACACTTACAGGACCCCTGTCAGTGGTCATTTTACACATACAACTGGTCATTGTGAGGTCAACACTTACAGGACACCTGCTAGTGGTCATTTAACGCCTACGTCATTTAACACCTACAAATGGTCATTGTTAGGTCAACACTTACAGGACACCTGTCAGTGGTCATTTTACACATACAACTGGTCATCGTGAGGTCAACACTTACAGGACGGAGTACAAGTAGCATCATCTGTAGTGGCCAGTTGGCAGCTGCCTTCTTCTTTGAACTCTCCATACAGGTATTGAAATGCTCCAACAGTTTATAACAGCAATCTGCAATAATAACCAAAAAATAAAGCAACAACATTAGGTCAACACTTACAGGACACCTGTTAGTGGTCATTTAACACCTACAACTGGTCATTGTGAGGTCGACACTTACAGGACACCTGTCAGTGGTCATTTTAACACCTACAACTGGCCATCGTGAGGTCAACACTTACAGGACACCTGTCAGTCGTCATTTAACACCTACAACTGGTCATCGTGAGGTCAAAACTTACAGGACAGAGTACAAGTAGCATCATCTGTAGTGGCCAGTTGGCAGCTGCCTTCTTCTTTGAACTCTCCATACAGGTATTGAAATGCTCCAACAGTTTATAACAGCAATCTGCAATAATAACCAAAAAATAAAGCAACAACATTAGGTCAACACTTACAGGACACCTGTTAGTGGTCATTTAACGCCTACAACTGGTCATTGTGAGGCCAACACTTACAGGACACCTGTCAGTGGTCATTTTACACATACAACTGGTCATCGTGAGGTCAACACTTACAGGACGGAGTACAAGTAGCATCATCTGTAGTGGCCAGTTGGCAGCTGCCTTCTTCTTTGAACTCTCCATACAGGTATTGAAATGCTCCAACAGTTTATAACAGCAATCTGCAATAATAACCAAAAAATAAAGCAACAACATTAGGTCAACACTTACAGGACACCTGTTAGTGGTCATTTAACACATACAACTGGTCATCGTGAGGTCAACACTTACAGGACACCTGTTAGTGGTCATTTAACGCCTACAACTGGTCATTGTGAGGCCAACACTTACAGGACACCTGTCAGTGGTCATTTTACACATACAACTGGTCATCGTGAGGTCAACACTTACAGGCCACCTGTCAGTGGTCATTTAACACCTACAACTGGTCATCGTGAGGTCAACACTTACAGGACAGAGTACAAGTAGCATCATCTGTAGTGGCCAGTTGGCAGCTGCCTTCTTCTTTGAACTCTCCATACAGGTATTGAAATGCTCAAACAGTTTATCACAGCAATCTGCAATAATAACCAAAAAATAAAGCAACAACATTTATAAACCAATGACAAAAGATATTGTAATTTACTATTGTGTTCAACCCTTATTATGCTGTAGATGGCCAAAATCTGTTTAAAAATAAAATTTAGAAAAGTATGACTTTACTCCCAAAGTTCTCATATAATTCCATTTTATCGACAAAAATATCACTTGTTTAATTTAGTTACAATTTTTATTCCACTTAATGTCACATCATTTAATATCACATATCAGTTAATATCATGTTTTCCTAAAATACTCTGTCACTTGGATGGTGGTTTCATATAATGTTACTTATATATTTATAGTGATACCAAACCAGTTCTGACTACATATTTTGATGAAACAGTTTCACCAGTGATTTTTCGACTTTCTTTCCACAGGGCCATGTGCCTTTTGCATTGGGAAAATTTGCTATATATATATTCACAAAACTTTTGAGACTGTATTACCTTGTAAATCTTCATTTGGTTTTTTCTGCAGATCCGTGAACTCCTCTGGGTAATTATCCATCCAGTTCCATATTGCCTGAAAAAATAAAATCATTGATGCAAATTTCTGAGAACTCTCCAGATTAAAATAACTTTAAAATGAACGCAAAGAAAAATTGTTTTTTTTAAAGTATTATTCAAAATAAATGACAATATTTTATTTTACTATATCAGTATCTATTATTGCATGAATATAGGCCTAGCATGTTCAAGTATATTTGGTTACAAAAACAAAACATAGGTTTATAGTTTATATTTCTATATGTTTTATTACTATATACATCAAGAGAAACATATACAGGAATAGTTGTGGAAAAAAGGATCTTGAAATATAATGGCAGTAAGTGAGGTGGCATATTAAAGGAGGGACATTATATCAAAGTTTAACTGTAGAGTTATTTTATACATTGCTTTATACTGACCTTCTCTAGATTCGAGGCCAGAGTCAAGATGACCTGCTTTGACTTGAGTAATTTGAACTTGGACACAACCTCTGTAAAAATAGCATGGGTTACGTCACTATGTTTATATACATTTACTTAAAACAGTGTATTCAATCTAAACAAGACACCCCTTGAACCTGATAATTTGGTCAATTTGCATCTAGAGTTTTGGATTGTAGAGAGTTGACCTGTTAAATTTTCATTGGCCAAATCAAAATTCTTTACCTGATAAAGAACAAATTCAGATTGGAGAGAGTGTGGTTTACCCATAGTATATATCAACTAAAACTTCTGCTTTGTTTAATGTAAAATTCATTTCCAAGAAAGTTAAATACAGTACATTAATTTTTCAGAGCATTTTCTGCTATGGAAAGTAGGAAAAAATAAGTAACTGATACATTCCTCAAAAATTTGGCAGCACTACCACAGGAGCAACATGATTAAAACATACTGAACATAGAATATTATACACATTCTACAACTTTGCTGGAACAAATCTTGGAAACATACACAATATCAAAAACCCATATTACTTCATTATTAAAACTTTCAAAGTTTCCGTTTCAATATTTCTGAAGACATTATATATCATTGTGCTAGCTGAGTTTTCAACAAATGTTTCTATTTCTCAAAAAAAATCAATCATACTGACCAATAATAAGTTTGATGAGTCGATGGATGTCCACATTGATGTGCTGGATAAGTTCAAGGTCGGAGAGGTCGGACTGGTCATCGCTACAACCAGACAGGGTCATTAACCTGAAATATCAAACCATAAAATATATATTTCACAAGTACATATATATATACAGCTTGCATGTCAATATTACATATATATTCACCACAAGACAACTGTACGACAATGGTCAAATTCTGATACAGCTCTCATCAAGACAAATATACCAAAAAGCGGGTTATTTAGGCGGGCTTAAATTTTCACCACAATTTTGCCCAAAAATAAGATAATTAAATTTACATAGATTATAATTTCACAATCTAGACATATGAAGGAATTAAATTTTCGCTGTATTTTAGCACAGAGACGGGACACATGGCATAAAAAGCGTGAAATGGTCAAATGAATACATTTTATTACGGCAGCATATTGAGCAACAACATGTCAATGTATTTTGTTAAACAAATCAAGAAAACCGTTAAATGTGCAATATATAATCTATAATAATAATATAATATAATCTATTTTCAAACATCTGATACTGCTCTAGGTGTAAATGAATATTTTAATACCACATTCTCGCTATTACGGTATAATAAATGAAGTGTATTAACACGGCTCATTTTACAATTTTCATATTATTTTGCGGATCATATTTTCGTGATCACGTTATTGACCTGCAAAATTGTGAAAAATACCATTCCTACAGAAACATCCCGCTATACAGTATAAGTAGCACACTACAGCGGCATCAGTTTAATCGGCTAATGGATAAAGGCTTAAAACGATATAATATGCGAAAAATATCAAAACAACCATTTTCTATATATAATCCTGTTAATCTAGAGATCAAACTTTTTGGAGGCATTTTGATACATTTTGTAATGCGTTCGGACAAATAGTATTACTTTTAGCCTGATATCAATTCATACATACGTGTACAATAAATATTGTCTAAATATATTTTAAACACGTCCAGGACAAAAAATATCCATTCATATACTTAATGATATTTTCCAGCACAGGTTCCATTCTAAGATGGATTCTCTTCGCTGGACTCATAAGTGTTATTATTATAATTATAGATTTCACTTCCGGTTGTTACATGTATTGTCCCTTTGTAGTTGTTGTATATATAGCTCATGATCAGAGAGGTCGTTCACGTTACATAAAATTGTAAACAATTGGACCTAGTTAAGGTGAAAAATCAATCATTTGATTTAGAATGCCTAACTTTTACATCTAATAAACACAAATGAAATAATTTTCAATGTGAAGTATTATCAGAATGAAAGTAGGGAATCAATCTTTCTGGGAAGGTTCTTTAAACTTATTAAGTACTGGTCGACTAGTTTCGCCCCTCAATCTAGCTTCTACATACTGGACCTGAAGCTGTTGTGATTCGTGCCCAACTTTGTACCAACTCATAACCCATCCAGTTGAGGGTAAATGCCCCTCACATCCTCCATTTACAAAACAACCTAAACCTATTACAAATTATTAATTGTATCTATGATAATCTTTTACAGTCTGTCATTTATAACTCAAGAGTCTTTAGGCCAAAAAAATATATATTTTTGTTTCAGGTAACATGCCTGAAAAAATAGGGTGTGTCTGTAGGAAAATGATTTTATTTTAATGTTATTAATTTTTTATTTTTAAAATTTTACAACGGCTATTAATTTGTCAAGAATAAGGTCAGACTCCCAGAACAGGAAGAACATACATTTTAATGAGTGGCTGTGAATTTTGCCTGGATAATAAATTGATTTTAGATACAAGTAGGTGAAAAAATATCTAAGGTCGGCATTAAAATCTAGGGTAGGTCAGGATACCTGAAACACACATTTTGTTTTTTGACCTTAGCTATATATACCCTTAGTGTAGAGGCTAGCGAGTTCCCAGTATACTTACTTGGCAGATATCCTGTTGAAGACGGCTGTGAAGTTGTTAAGACTTAAAGCAAACAGGACCTTTGACGACAAAATCTTAAGATTTGAAATTAAGGTATTTTCATTTTGTTGGTTGAGAAACTGAAAAAAAGGAAAAACAAGAATGAAATGACTTGATATGTATGCAAAGATATCAATTAATTTCTGTGTCACCAAGTCAGACATTTCAATCCAAGGAATCAAGATTCCTCTATATAATAATAATAATAATAATGAGGTTTTTATATACTGCTTTATCACAACCTAGTTCGTAGGTCGTCTCAAAGAGGTTCACAAATTATTATTCGTAGTTATAGGGCCTTTGCAACCAGCCAATATCTTTCTCCACTCCCTGGGGAGCATACAGCCGGAGCTGCCATTTCGGCACTTAAACAGCTAGCATTCAACAATTCTAGCACTTCCCAACTACATACTCATTTACAGCTGAGTAGAGTGGAAAAAGCGGAGTAAAGTATCTTGCTCAAAGATACAACACAGTGCCGTGCCGTGACTAGAACCTGGAACCCGGAACCCTTCGGTCATTCAAAATGTATTCCAATGGTTATAGATTTCATGGTTGAAAATTGAAATAAACATGGTTAGGGATTGCAGTGTTTTTCAGGTACTTTAGAGGTAAAAGTAAACCCCTTCTTGTGAATTTATTTTAGTACATGAAGAAAAAATAATGAAGACCAGTGAATTGAATGGTTCCATTTTTTCCCCTCAAATTTACATTTTATACAGGGTTTTTTTCCATCCCTCTGAAAATCTTTCGAAATATTCCTAGTTAAACTGGTTCAGAAACTTTTAAAAGACAAAGGAATCTTACCTTACAGATTTCAGGTAGTAACAGTTTCACATAGATAGCTTCATCCAGTCTTGATGTGTCTTTGGGTTGCTGCAAGGAACAAAGACCACCAATATCGTAAGCTAAAGAAATTCTGATAAATCAATTAACCAGTTGCTTATTTTACATATCAAATAAATCCTTAGCACTAATAAAAGATAATAAACAATATCTTGTTACAAAATACAAGTATGAATAAAACTACTTTTTTTTAAATTTTATTTATATTTCCTAATTACAATTATTTACATTTGTTCTCTCTTTTTTTTCCTCTCCAATTTTATAAATTAGAATCAAATTATTATGAATGAAACTGTTACAGGCCCCATCACATCTAAACAAAGAAATTAAAAATAATATTAGTTTCAGATTTATGAATGACGAAATACAACTCACAAAGCCTGGTTTTACCCACCACTTAACAAGTACTTGACAACGTACGCCCACATTCAAGCATTTGTAGATCAATCTACTGGGACAACACGTACGCGACCAAGAGACAACTCCGCCACGGCCTTGATCACTCAAGATCTTGACACAACACTTACTGACGTGAGCACTTTCTCTAGTGTATCTAGGATGATGAGCTGAGACTCGTAATAATTCCGCTCCGCCTCCGGGCCATGGATGCGCTGAAGGAGACAATCAATCACATTTTAGTCCAAATATTACAAAAAACTGATCGGCATAAAAAAAAAAAAATGTGATAAAAAAAATATCTATTTATGTAAGAGTAACTGATATAACAATCTATGATATTCTAGATCTGCAAGCTTTTAATATTATTAAATGAAGAAGCCATATTTATGCAAATGATGATACATTTACAGTAACAATAACAAATTTGTAGGTCAGTTAATGTTTTTTTTGGGGGTTTTTTGCCAAAATTGTCCTGGGAGAACTTTCACTTTACCTCAAGCAATACATATATATATATATATAGCTTTGATGAGGAATTACTGAAGAATCAGCATATCATGAGTTAACTGGGCTTTCAGCATCTTTGAATACATATAAACCATCCAACACTTTGTATATGCAATTCAATTATTTCAATTATTATTACGAGTGGAGAGGGCACACAAACCTAACGGTACGTATATACCCAAACGGGCTCGGTGGTTTGACTGCTGCGAGAACCAATACAGTACTTACTGTGGTGGATACTGATCCGAGCGTCTTGGTCAGCCCGTTGATGACCTCTCGGAACTTGTGTCGGCTCACGTTTATCAGACATTCCTTATTCTGCTCTACATTTTGCATGGACTGCGTTGAGTGTAGACCAGTTTTTATAGGAAGCTGAAAGACAATAACAATAATAACATAACGAAAGGGTTTGAAACGAACACATCGGTTCTTATAGGAAGCTGTAAAAAGACAAAATATGAACGTAACGATAGGGTTTGAATATAAGAAGCTGCAAAAAGACAAGAGGCCCAGACGGCCTGTATCGCTCACCTGGATATCTAAGCAATCATGGCAAAATATTCTCCAAATGAGATCCAAGCAAATATGCCAGACCCCAAGGCAAATCCTTGTAACATATCTGTATTTGATATTTTATGCCCAGCAATTTTATGTATGGTTATTGGGTGGGGATCTCAACTGTTTCCAAGCTCTGACTCAGAAACTAGGTCCCTAGGGTTGTGGCCAGACCCCAGGATCAATTCTAATATCATGACCGCATTCGTCTCTTTATGCCCAACAATTGTATATATAGTTTTGGGTTGGGGATCTCAACCGTTTCAAAGTTATGACCCAGGGGTTATGTCTGCAAGGGTGGGGCAGACCCGGGGGTCAATTCTAATATCATGACCGCATTCGTCTCTTTATGCCCAAAAATTGTATATATAGTTTTGGGGTGGGGATCTTAACCGTTCCAAAGTTATGACCCAGGGGTTATGTCTGCAAGGGTGGGGCAGACCTTGGGGTCAATTCTAATATCATGACTGCATTTGTCTCTTTTTGCCCAGCATTTGTATATATAGTTTTGGGGTGGGGATCTTAACCGTTCCAAAGTTATGACCCAGGGGTTATGTCTGCAAGGGTGGGGCAGACCTTGGGGTCAATTCTAATATCATGACCGCATTCGTCTCTTTATGCCCAACAATTGTATATATAGTTTTGGGTTGGGGATCTCAACCGTTTCAAAGTTATGACCCAGGGGTTAAGTCTCCAAGGGTGGGTCCAGACCCTAGCGCCATCCTGGAAGCAAATGTGGATTCCTCTCTTTATACTCAGCAATTGTATATATGGTTATATGGTGGGGATCTCAACCATTTCCAAGTAATATTTTTTTTGGCCCCATCCCTTAGCCCGGGGGGTCAGCCCCACCATTTGTACAAATTTGAATCCCTGCCTCCCATTAATGCTTCCGACCAAATATGATCAATATCCATGGTATAGTTCTACGGAAGAAGTCGTTTTTAGCAATATAGCCAAATTGCCCCCTTTTGGCCCAGCCCTCAGCCCCCTGGGGGGTCAGCCCAACCATTTGAACAATTTTGAATCCACACCACCTAGGGATGATTCCAGTCAAATTTAGTTAAATTCCGTTAGTGGTTAAGAAGAAGTCATTTAAAGAAATTGTTGACAGACGGACGACGGACGCCACAGTATGGTATAAGCTCACCTTGGTCCCTCGGACTCGGTGAGCTAATAAAATACTAATGTAACAAAAGGGTTTGAAGCGAACACATCAGTTTTTATAGGAAGCTGTAAAAATATTTAGTACTAACAACACCAATGGGTTTGAAACTAACACCTCTCTACTACCGAAATACATGTTAATTTCAGCATGTTAGTTAAAACATATCCCTCACTCGCAAAATGAAGATTTTTTGCCTCTCTGAAAAATTAAATATTAATATTCACAAAGAAGTTACCTCTAAAAGTCATTAAAGTACTATATGAATTATGGATTATTTGTCTAATAAAGTACATGTTTTCCATGTTCATTTACTATATGTTATATCTGATGAAAAGAATATGAAGTTTTGCAAATGAGTTTCTGCATGGATAAATTAATTGTTTTAGTCACTTGCAAAACATTTCCAGTCGCGAAAAATAGTCAGTTTTTGCAAAAGGAGTTAGTTTCGGCCCCTGAGCAGATGAAAATATAGAGGCATACAGTTGGCCATTCATATAAAGCCAACATTTTATTTACATCTCGACTCATTTCAACTCAATATTCCCTTTTCCCCTTTTTATACAAGTCCTTTATACCAGGGGTGTCACAATGCACCTGGAGTGTATCCCAATATATTGCAATACAGATGCATGGAATGTACTGAGATACGTATCCCAATATATTGTCATAGGGAAAAGGTTCTCAATTTTAAAAGAAATTTCTGTCAGAATGATATCAGAGTGAACCAAATATAATATACTGGGTAGATAACACATACTTACCTGGTAAAATGTTTTTGTTAGAAACCAACAATCGATAATGAAATATCTGCCAATTTTCACCTCTAGTATAAGCATGTGTATGGTATTTGGCATATTGGTTAGAATGTGTAACAAGTGACAAAGTTAAAACACCTAGCGGATACATAAAGTAACTTTAATTTGTAAGCTTATGAAAAGTATTGCGATACAGTGAACTATCATTTCTGTATTGCAATATGATACGATATGGTGTGTCTGTGTTTTGTGATTTACCAGTTATTGACCGATATATAGTGATCACAGCCCTACTTTTATTTATACTGTACTGTATGTATGCTTTAACTCAATAATTAATGCCAAACCCCTATAAAACAACAAACTGTTGCTGGAGAAATGGTTGCAATATCATGTTAGTATAGATACATAAACATGCATTATTTTTTTTTAATGTACTTGTATTACTCAAATCATTAATATATCTGAGGGAATAGACCTATAGGCGACACTTTTCTGATTTTTATAAAGAATTTTTTTTCTAAAAAGAAATATGTTGACTTTTGACAGGTACCTCTGCATCTACTCTAGATCTCTAGTATAATTGATTTCATGTACAATAATTATATATATAACAAGCATAGAACACTAAATTTGATATGGATAATTGATACTTTCAATTTCAAAATCAAATTTCAATTTCAGGGCTGCCCTGAAATGAACAATAATATACCTGTTTTATACTTGTTTTTAATTCAGTCAATATATGCAATGCAATATATTTGTTTAAAAGATTTTTTTTATTCCCTTCTGCATTGATGTTATTTTCAAATTTCATGAATCTATCAATTTACATCAAGTTAATCAATAATCAGACTTTTAATGGGTATCAAATTTCATCACCATATAATGAAATTCATGTATTCTATTTTTAAATGCACTGCAGAATATCCAATTTTACAATTTAAACTTGGAAAAAAACTGCTAGGTCCAACATGCAGTTCTTAAACTGTTTTCATTTCCATATTTCCTTGAGACACAGTTGTTCAAAAATTAATTAGCAAATTAGCTTAAAACTTAAATATGACAAAATATATACCTGTTTTTACCTTTAAATCTATGTATTTATTTATTCTATGATTTTATTATTAATGGTAGTAAATATGTAAATAGTTTAACATACATAAAATAAATCTCATACCCAAATATGAAAATTCTTAAAATCAGAAATATAAAATATGAAAGGTCATCCTTCTGCAGTATGATTGACCCATGTAAAAAACCTGAGTTTCAAATCTGTATTGATATATTTAAGTAGCAGTGGGCACTAATATCGCAATACCAATATATCATAATATTTGTCCAGCAATATATACCGGGCACATTTCAACAGAATTTGAAACGGCAATATGTAACATTAATTTTTTATTTTGTTTTAGGAGGTAAAAAAATAACCTTACTGCAATAATAATGCCAGAATTTTCCAAATTTATCGTCCTTGGTGTGATAACTTCTAAAACCATACAAGATAATTTTCAATTGAAAATGCCGAACACATTTTCACTTTTTGATTTTTTTCAAAGGTTGTTCTAAAGAAATACAATGCAATAAATTGTGATATATAGCAATATTCCCTATAAATAATTCAATACGAAAACTTATATTTTTGCTATGCATCTTTCTTTAGAATCTTAGTTGAAATAATTACTTTTGTAATATTACAATATATAATGTACTTCCATATACATGTGTGTATATAGCAGTGCATCATTTTAGAACATGACACTAATATATTATCTGCAGCATAACCTTGAGACAGATCAAAGTTATCAGGACCTTAAGGGGAAAAAACATGGGAGATAAATTGTCTATCAGTAAACAGGGATGACACCATATATAGATGTACACTATACATGTAAGACACAAAGCATGACAAATATTAAGGATCCTCGTTCCACTATCAGAAATTGTAACAAATATTAAGGATCCTCGTTCCACTATCAGAAATTGTAACTAAGTATTGGAAACTGTTGTTTTTTTGGAATGAATATGGTTTTAATAAATCATTTCTAAAAAGAAAATCAAAACTCACGAGAAAAGATATATGAAATAAACAAAATGTATACAATAACAGTGTTCCGAGTGTTAAAATCGTCAGAGCTAGACGGAGATTTGAACCCCTGACTTCAGATTGGTATACTATCACACAAAGCGATTGAGCTACCTGGTCAAGCTACCCGGTCACCAGAAGCGTCCTGACCAAACTGTGCTACAGTTATAACCAAAATGTGTTTTTTCCACTACTGGCTCTCCTCAAAAATTGATGAAGGATGGTAAAAAATAATATTCTGCAAATATATCAAATTTTCTAAAACAATTTTACCAATGTTTTATTTATATATATAGTGTGTCAGAATTAATATACCATAGGTATTTTGGGAATTATTCAAGAGTCTGATTTTTAAAAAGATTTAACAAAAAATCCAATCTTTTTTTTGGGGGGGGTGGGTTGCATCTTCATCTTCTTACGAAGCCCTATGCCGATCAAAATTTACTTCAGGTCATTAATATGTTTTGACCCCAGTCACTTAATGAAGTACATCTTTCAGCTAAGCTTGTAGTATAAAAAGTTTATTAAATTTCTCTAAAAGTTATTGAAAAGAAGAGGTTACTGCATATAGGAAAACACTGTGCAGAGGGACACGGATTCACAGTTTTCTGAATATTACATGTAATTTACAAAAAATAAAACATTAGCAATAATTTTTATTTTATTTCCATGAACAGAAACGTAAACTTCACTTTCCAGCTTGCCCAATGCACTCATGCATCTATAAATATCATTCATATATATATATATGTATATATATGTATACTGGTACATGACCACAAAAACCACTTAGCCAGTACGGATGCAGTCAACAAAAAAAGAATTATGATCAGCTTATAAATATGGAAACTTCCAATATTTACAGTGACAGGAAATAGAGAATGCATATAGGAAAACTCAGAAAATAAATTAACTGCGACATGAATTCATTGTAGCGGACTGATTCAGCACTGTTTCCATGAAATCTTCATTCAGAAGGCGAAAGATTTTATTTCAATACAAATCTTTGTTTTGATTACAAAGGCTGACAGCACAAAAAAAAAAACGTATTCTTAAAAATTAATTTGCAAAAACACTTAAAATCTATTTGAAACTGCTTTATTTCCTGTTATAATTTTTGCACCAAATAATACTTGCATCTGTTATTTTGGTAATCAAATAACTCCAAAAAATCTGCTACATTACAGTTTTGCATTATGATAAATAGATTCATTGAGATCAGCTCAGATGACAAGCGACAGAAATTATGCAAATGACAGTTGCCTTGACATAGTCTATCGCCAACATTGGATTATCAATGGAGCTCAAATTTCCACAAATGAAAACCTTTGTTGTTTAGATATTCGAAGTTTTAAGAATGATTCCAAACCCCCGAGCTGACTGACACATCAATGGTGTAAGTAACCATGACAATATTGAGTTTCAGCATCTGTGGTAAACTCAGCATCAGTACCAGTGTGTACAGCCTTTGACAAAAACATAATTATCATAATGACCGATATTTGTACTGGGCTACGAAAAACGCAAATATCGTTTTTAAAATATCAGCCGGAAACTGCCAGGTCATGCATAAAAACGTGGGCTATAATACACATGGCGAGGTGTATTTTGTGGGCGGTAGAGCGTGGCCACAATATAAACACTGTGATCGCATTTATCCCATTGATAAGTTTGACCTACTGGAAGTACAGCGCTAAGCGAGGTTTGGCTCCCACCCACGCACAGCGTACTGCTCTTCCCTTGCAATGTCATGACTCCCATCACTGTTATCGTCAAAAACACACATCCTAACACAATTATCAAACCTCGAAAATCACACATTACATCAAATTTACGAGTTACATGCCGAAAAATTGTGACCAACAATGTAGTTTTACCACGTGACCGCGTCGAAGGTAAATGACATTCATTCATAAATTTTCACAGGATAGGCTTGTGATGCAGCTGGGCACTTCGAGCTCAGTTGCCGCCTTTGTCTTCTAAAATATAGCTTGCCAATCTTACCTGTGCATCAAATCGGTTTATGAGAGACTGCACCCATTCTCCGGGTTTCTGGGTCGCCATCATCAAGACGAATATCGGCAAACTAACCCTCCGAAGGACCTGCGACCGCCATGTTTCTTGTGTTATTATTATCGACGCATGCGTAGTGCTAACTGGGAATTAACCATATATGGTAAAGCCTCACATCAATGACATCACTTCCAATTTGATAAATTTTCATAATAATATTTTTTTCCTGCGTGGGAAGCACAGGTAAAATGATCTAACGGTTTAATGGTCTATCGCCGGTACGTGTATTATCCATATTATGTGCACTTATTTGTTATTAGGTTTGAGAAAGTGAAATTGTTATTTAAATACAGTGCAATACATGTATATGGACTGCATAGTACATTTTCGACATTTTTTCCTTGTCATATATTTGTCAACTTATAATCAGACAAAGGACAATATTTGCATATTTTGAACAGCACAGTTTGATTATAACCTAATTGATTCAAAAATATATAAAAAAAAAACTCTTTTCTAATCTAATTCCGTGCCATAATTATAGATATATGCAGCAGGTGTAACTGAAACTGAATTGATATTGCTTCATAGAAAAAGGGGAATGGTGCGTACGTATTCTGCATTTCCATTTTGGTCATCTAAATTTACATACAGATATCAATTTTAGCACAACACGGCTCATCATTACTTGAGTATTATACGGTATGCAATTATATAATGATAAACAAGTTACATAAGATATAGCACAACAATAACTGTCATTGGACCATCGACCCAGTCCAGTTCCGCTACATTACTAGACGGACGCTCTACCAATTGAGCTACCTGGTCGCCGACGACCGACCCAGTTCCGCTACACATACATGGTACATTCACTTATCGGTATATCTTAGGAATAATCATTGGAGTTTTGGGGAATGTTAGAAAATATAGCTGGCCTGTTTCATCCCACTTCATGATGGTAAGAAGTTAACTATAATGTTTGCCTTGCAGGTTTGGAAAGATTGAGCCTGCTCTATCCCACTATATTTAGGTCGTATAAGGCCGCTGATGTGAGGCCACCCTGCAGAATTGCGGGGGGGGGGGGGGGGGGGGGGCATTTGTTTCTTCTGCTAAGGGGGGATTGAAGTGACAAACATTGATCTGCTAGCCCCATTGCAACATTTCGGATCTCAACTTTCTATCACTTTTAGCTTTTTAACATCTTCTTTGGCAATACCCCAACTTTTGAATTAACTTTACTTTTAATATATTTTATTGCCAATTAAAATTGAATAAGACAATTCGGCGAATTACAGTCCCCCACCGAATGTGAAATGCACAGATGATAAATTCGTGTAGTAACTAATTCTATATATGAATGTTTGACAGACCCACCGTATTCAATAAGGAATAGTGTCAGTGCTACTATTGCAAATAAATCTGGTGGATGTTTACTGGTTAGTGGTACCATTTTACTATTAAATTGCATCTGGTGACACTATGTATTCTACAGCGTTTCATTATTTGATTACACTTGGTGGTATAAATGTGAATATCACTAATTTTAGTAAGAAATATCAGGAATCAGATTTTCAAACGAATAAGTGATATCACGGATTCAAAGAGGCAAAGTCACTAATTTGAATCAATGGTATCACCCATTCCTAGGTGCAAAATCAACAGTCCTGATTTGAATTGGCGATATAAATTATTTAAATGGGTTATTTCACCGATTCAAATTTAGAATTGGTCATATTATCTCTGAATGAGTGATACCAGAATCTGGTAAATTGTATTCAGAAGTAAATAATACACCTTAAATGTGCATACAAATGTATCAAAATCATACAGTAAGGAAACTGAAAATCGAGTAAAGTAAGCAAAAATCTAAAGTAACTCACAGTCAACACACAGGGAAAAGACACACTTCACAACACATAGAACAAAGAATCTGGTTGGTTCCATTGTGTGCACGGTCTCCATCACAGTAGTTCTGAAGTCAGTCTTTAATAGCTGATAGCATAACAGTCCAACGTTTTGAAAGTGACTTGGTAGAGAAGTAGCAGATCTTGTGATGTATTCCTTCTCCTGGGGAAATTGTGATTTTAAAAAAATATGGTGTCACATACGTAAGGAATATGGTGTCACATAAGTAAGGAATATGGTGTCACATACGTAAGGAATATGGTGTTACATACGTAAGGAATATGGTGTCACATCTGTAAAGTGGTGTCACATACGTTAGGAATATGGTGTCACATCCGTAAGGAATATGGTGTCACATACGTAAGGAATATGGTGTCACATACGTAAGGAATATGGTGTCACATACGTAAGGAATATGGTGTCACAAACGTAAGGAATATGATGTCACATACGTAAGGAATATGGTGTCACATACGTAAGGAATATGGTGTCACATACGTAAGGAATATGGTGTCACATACGTAAGGAATATGGTGTCACATACGTAAGGAATATGGTGTCACATACGTAAGGAATATGGTGTCACATACGTAAGGAATATGGTGTCACATACGTAAGGAATATGGTGTCACATACGTAAGGAATATGGTGTCACATACGTAAGGAATATGGTGTCACATACGTAAGGAATATGGTGTCACATACGTAAGGAATATGGTGTCACATACGTAAGGAATATGGTGTCACATACGTAAGGAATATGGTGTCACATACGTAAGGAATATGGTGTCACATACGTAAGGAATATGGTGTCACATACGTAAGGAATATGGTGTCACATACGTAAGGAATATGGTGTCACATACGTAAGGAATATGGTGTCACATACGTAAGGAATATGGTGTCACATACGTAAGGAATATGGTGTCACATACGTAAGGAATATGGTGTCACATACGTAAGGAATATGGTGTCACATACGTAAGGAATATGGTGTCACATACGTAAGGAATATGGTGTCACATACGTAAGGAATATGGTGTCACATACGTAAGGAATATGGTGTCACATACGTAAGGAATATGGTGTCACATACGTAAGGAATATGGTGTCACATACGTAAGGAATATGGTGTCACATACGTAAGGAATATGGTGTCACATACGTAAGGAATATGGTGTCACATACGTAAGGAATATGGTGTCACATACGTAAGGAATATGGTGTCACATACGTAAGGAATATGGTGTCACATACGTAAGGAATATGGTGTCACATACGTAAGGAATATGGTGTCACATACGTAAGGAATATGGTGTCACATACGTAAGGAATATGGTGTCACATACGTAAGGAATATGGTGTCACATACGTAAGGAATATGGTGTCACATACGTAAGGAATATGGTGTCACATACGTAAGGAATATGGTGTCACATACGTAAGGAATATGGTGTCACATACGTAAGGAATATGGTGTCACATACGTAAGGAATATGGTGTCACATACGTAAGGAATATGGTGTCACATACGTAAGGAATATGGTGTCACATACGTAAGGAATATGGTGTCACATACGTAAGGAATATGGTGTCACATACGTAAGGAATATGGTGTCACATACGTAAGGAATATGGTGTCACATACGTAAGGAATATGGTGTCACATACGTAAGGAATATGGTGTCACATACGTAAGGAATATGGTGTCACATACGTAAGGAATATGGTGTCACATACGTAAGGAATATGGTGTCACATACGTAAGGAATATGGTGTCACATACGTAAGGAATATGGTGTCACATACGTAAGGAATATGGTGTCACATACGTAAGGAATATGGTGTCACATACGTAAGGAATATGGTGTCACATACGTAAGGAATATGGTGTCACATACGTAAGGAATATGGTGTCACATACGTAAGGAATATGGTGTCACATACGTAAGGAATATGGTGTCACATACGTAAGGAATATGGTGTCACATACGTAAGGAATATGGTGTCACATACGTAAGGAATATGGTGTCACATACGTAAGGAATATGGTGTCACATACGTAAGGAATATGGTGTCACATACGTAAGGAATATGGTGTCACATACGTAAGGAATATGGTGTCACATACGTATCATAAAGAATTTTATGATAATAGTGCTATTTATGAACATTAATTTAACATTTTATCTCATTCATTATTTTGGATTTCCTCTTACAAACTTCCGCCATTTAATTTCGTTCAGTAACAATTTCATACCTAAAAGGTATTTAATTACATTTGTACCATTTAAGAAAAACTCTATGTGTAAATGTAGCTTCTTTGATTCATTGTCGTCAGATTAACTCATGTAATATTGGTGTCCATCTTATACATTATACCTTTCAAGTCAATTATGTTACGTAATGAGATTAACTGGTCTTACCAAGTATGACACTTAAGTCTCGGACAAAGGACAGGCTAATTGCCTTACCTGTTCGGGTACTTACCAGTCAGAATAGAGTGATAAGTGACAGCTGTCGATCAAATTTACTTTATTGTGTTAATTGTCAATGTATCACGGTTCTACATGTTTGGTAATCAGTTAGGAGCTAGGCATCGGACTGTAGGGGTGTGTTTTTGGATACTCCAGAAATCATCCACCGACCTAGAGAAAGTTATTTTAATAAATTTATATTTGGACCATACAACATCTCCAGAACTTTTACTTTTCAAATTGTATAACAATACCCCACAAAAGTGTTGTTATATACGTAAGGAATATGGTGTCACATACGTAAGGAATATGGTGTCACATACGTAAGGAATATGGTGTCACATCCGTAAGGAATAAGGTGTCACATACGTAAGCAATAAGGTGTTACATACGTAAGGAATATGGTGTCACATACGTAAGGAATATGATGCTATGCTAGTTATGATTAGGATGAGTTCAACAGTATTTTATGGCAAGAATATGGTGATCTGAGAAGTACACAGATGTATGCTTCTCCTTCAATGCAAGTGAACCCATGCCACAAGCAAGAAGTTACAATAACTAGTAGTGTAGGAGATAGAGCCCGGACAATTTTTTTCTTTGATGCAGGTCAAAGGTCAAAAACAGAGTGACCTACTTTGATACACGACACACCGCCTCACCAAGATGAACCCATACACCAAGTATACCAAGTATGAAGTTCCAGTGACTAGTAGTGTTGGATATAGAGCCCGGACAAAATTTTCTTTGATGCAGGTCAAAGGTCAACAACAGAGTGACCTACTTTTGATACACGACACACCGCCTCACCAAGGTAAACCCATACACCAAGCATGAAGTTCCAGTGACTAGTAGTGTAGGAGATAGAGCCTGCACAAACGTTTTCTTTGATGTAGGTCAAAAGTCAAACTTTTTCTTTGATGTAGGTCAAAAGTCAAATCTTTTCTTTGATGCAGGTCAAAGGTCAAAAACAGAGTGACTTACATTGATATACGACACACCGCCTCACAAAGATGAACCCATACTCTAAATATAAAGTTCCAGTGACTAGTAGCGTAGGAGATAGAGCCCAGACAAACTTTTTCTTTGATGCAGGTCAAAGGTCAAAATGTAGGTCAGAGGGATCTACTTTTGATACACGACACACCGCCTCACCAAGGTGAACCCATAGTCCAAGTTTGAAGTTCCAGTGACAAGTAGTGTAGGAGATAGAGCCCGGACATGATAGCGGAAGGACGGACGGAAGGATGGAAGGACGGACGGATGGACGGATATGACGCAAAACTATAGCCCCCCCGCCCCCCCGGTTCCCGAACTAACAAGGGACTATAGTCACAACTTATTACCACTTATCATCGCCTTCTCCCTTCATACGTTTTCAATTACATGATAAGAATGGTTATAGGCATAAACATGAAGTAGGTTATATATAACATTCACATAGACACAAATACACAACATAATATTTGATAAAGTGATTAACCGATGTCTTAAAACGTAAGTGGAACGTTCGCCCAAGCGAGGAAGGCAATGGGTTCTGTTCCCAGGCCGGGACAAACAAAAGTACTTAAAAATGATAGTTGTTATTCCCTGTTTAACGTTCAGCATTGAGGGTAATGACAACAACTTGTTTACCCGTTGTCAGTATAATGTGACCGGGTGGAATGCTGTGCTGGGTGTATTCGGCATGGTATTTCAGGGAGATAGCACTCTAAATCGGCATCAGAACCCCAATATACCTTACCTACGTTACACTTGGCTGTTGGTAGAACGTTAAACCTTACTTACCTACATTATTAAAATGAAGAACCTCTGCAGAATCGGGAGCTATCCTTTTAAACAGGGATGAAGCAAAATCGTCGTCGTAATTATAACCTTCATACTAACGGAATACCTAATGTTTGCACGGTGATCAAACACGTTCCAAAAACATGAATTCTTTATTTTCTTGCCCTTTTAATCTGTTTATTCTCAGACCAAGTGGTTAAATTAATTGATGACGATATTGACCGATAATAAACGTTATCTTCAGTATAATGACACTGTCAGAAAATAATTCAACTGTGTCCCAAAACAACAGTAAGGAGTATGCAGTAGCACAGCACGTGTATTTGATGACATAAGCAAAATATATGAGAAGACGAAACGGTGTGGGAGACTGCAAAGCTGGGCATGCCGATGACAGTGGGGGCAACCTCGCTTCTCGAAATGCCCAACAAATAACTGAAGCAAGTATAAGGAACCAGTCACAAAGCACAAACAGAAGACGAAACTGTGTGGGAGACTGAGTAAAGGTGTGAGTGGGGGTAACCTCGCTTACCAATTAAGGTAAGACAAACCCAATTGCATGTTCACTAATGCAGAATTATAAAATGCATTTATCAAGATAAGGTAAAACCAGACAATGTATGTATGGAGGGTGTACAAAGCAATACCGACGGTTAATCTTCAGAATTACACTGGATCCACGTAAATAGGTATATATATATACAAAAAATAGGACTTTTTTCTTACGGAATAAAACGAGAAAACAGACATCAGGACGTGGGAAATGGCTTACACATGGTAAAGGGGCTAGCTACGCGCCTGATATCTACATGTGATTCTCGAGAAGATGTTGTTTGGAGTTTTTAACACATTTTATCGTTATGATAAGACAATACTGATAGCCATCCAAGCCGTAGGCCATAACATGAATGTATGCATTATAGTTCTGAAGAAGAAGTTGTTTGGCAATGTAAACCCTATTAACATTAGTAAAATTGGCACATTTGATAAGCTAGCAAATTACAAGCTAGATATAGCTAAATTCTATACAATAGCATCCTAGGAAGTTGCATGGTTGAAGATTTTGATATCTTTTGACTTTAAGTCAAGGCTATTAAATTTATATTTCTTCATCCAAGCAAATTATACATACATGCAAAATATCCCTATTCTTGGCTTTGTGGCTGATTAGAATGTTGTGATTATGAAATGAATAAAGTCCGTGAGGTTTGAGGGTGCGTTTGGGGAGGGGGGTTTCAAACAGGTGCAAAATCAGCACTGAGTATTAATTTCTTAATGAAGGTTTGCGTTTGAATTATAAACACAAACGTTATCATGAATTAATGACAAAACAATCCTTTTTTACCGTCACTGACACAGACAACAGTAAATCGATTTCACAACACTTTAAACACGATCTTCATAAAGCGCAATTGTCAAAAATTGAAAAAAACAACCTATTGCAAATATTGATTTCAAAAAGAAAAAGAAAAAAAAAAATACACAATGTATCCTGGAGGTCACACTCTACGGCCCACAAAGTTATAAACGTTCAATTCAACACTTTAATGTATTAAAGTGGATTGCGTCACTTAAAATCAATTTTTATTATTAAATTCGACAGCTTGAATTATTGACAAAAGTGGATGTTAAACGAATTAACTTATTGATGATTCATAAAACTCAATTGGGATGAGACCGAGTTTGATATCTTGGTACTCAGCCCAAGTATTTCCAACGAGTTCGATATTCTGATTCCAAACCCATGCATGCGCCACCTGTTATGCATCAGCTGTGCATATGTGACATCATCAAAGTGTTCCCTGTGACGTCATAACAGCAATTACGAACAGAAAATGTCAGGCATTTGCTATCAATTTGATTTTACAGAAACTCTTTATTACATATTTTACAATAAAATGGGTCGGCCTCTTTTCACATAATAGTTTAAGATTTTTTTGTAAATTAAGGGCAAAATTCAATCAGCTAGCGTCATCTGTGCTCTGCATCATACCGAAAATCTATCAGTAAATAATATTGAGAAACTTTAACAAACAAACAAACAAACAAAATATTAATAAAAATATGTCTTAACTAAGCTGTCGTCAGTTAAAGGTGTTTATCTTACTAAAAATCAACAAATGATGCTGATATGTTCGTGACATATACGTAACCCGTGCAAAGGGTAGACTAATCAGTCTATATTTGTAGCCCCGTGTGTACGTTATCGGAGAGTACCTCGGACCATACGTACATACACGCTCTACCTGGCCTGATAAGGTATACCTGTTCCAGTGGGAGTGACCTCGTCGACCAATACCAACACGGCATTCTAACATTGGCATATATGCTACAAATGGTCCGTAAAAAGTGTGAAAAATAACATCTTGTACTATATAAAAGCGTGTGGATGTTAAAATGGCAAAAGGCGGACATGGTGACGCGAACGGTGGATATGTCAACAAGGGATTGGAGTTGGAGGAGGTGAAACTTGGGGAGGAAACTAGTGGGTATTTTACCTGTAGGACAAGTAACACATTTATCTGACAACGCAACACGTGGTTGCCAGGATTTCTAGTGCTTAAACCAAAGTAATGTATATATATAATATGTGTGTAAAATATAATTTTGTGATAACTCAAAAGTCTTCAGCGATTATTTATTGGAAATGTTACTCGAGTCATTGACAGGACGAGGACAGCGAAGAAGAAAGTTTTAGAGATAGTACGTATTGACGATTATCGTACGATCGCACGGCACACGTGTGCGCTAGTGGTTGGTACGCGGAGTGTAACCGGAAGATGCACAAACCTACGGATTTATTCATTCACATTTCATGTTACTTTGACAGCAAACTATTCGTTGACTAATCTTATTCTCATCTTAAAAAAACGCCTTTGTTCACTCATTGTCTCGTCCATTCGTGAGATTTAAAGTTGTCAACAGGCACAAACAATCGGACAAAGTAAATGATGAATCTCTAGGAGTCACCCTCGACATTCCAGGAGTTACGCTAGTTTACGATCTCTGCACTCCTGGACTATGTCATGACAAAATCGAAAATACTGTTCGCCAAATCTTGCAGATGATACAGATAGTCTATTTTGATCTTTTGATGCAAATCAAAGGATTGCACAGCAGCACAGCGGTAAAATTGGTCGGCTTTGAAGTTGGGTGTCGCTCTCTGTTATCTTGAAACGACATGTATCAAACCTGGCGATTGGTCAGATTTCTTTTACCTGAAACCAACCATATAGCTAACCACACGTCTTCGATATGTTGTCATGTCACATTCAAGGGGTACAGAGAACGTAGTTGAGCAGAACCCCTTGAATTTCGAGTGTGCTTGACGTTAGTCCAGCTTTCATCGACTACACGAAAATGACAGGAAATAGTATAAGTATCAGGTTTGGTTTGGTTTAATTTTGTTTAACGTCTTATTAACAGCTAATGGTGGTTGTGGTTGTGATGGTTGTGGTAACTGGTATAGTTTTGGTAGTGGTGGCGATGGTGTTAGTAGTAGTTAGTAGTGGTGATAAAATAAAACTGATTATGGCGGCGACGTTGGTATAGTGATCGCAGTGCAGGCTTGTGGTGCTGGTGATTGTTGTGGAGGCAGTAACGATGGTGATAGTGGTATAGTGGTGGTATTGGTGATGACAGTTAGTGGTGGTGGTGACGGCAACGATAGTTGTAGTGGAATAATGGTGATTTTGAGGCTATGAATTTTACAACTTTAATACAATAAATCACCATATAAAGGAATTTGGTCATAATAATATCAGTTTGAACGCAACTATTAAAACGAAATCTTCACAATTATGAGTTTTCTTCTTTTAATTTGTTCTATTTGGCAATTAAACGTTAGACATTTTTAATGATGTCTTATATAGTTGTAAACTTATTGTGGGCTCAAACGACTTACATTTTTTTT
>NW_018408474.1:309977-329764 GCF_002113885.1 Mizuhopecten yessoensis
TAGTGGTATAGTGGTGGTGTTGGTGATGACAGTGGTTATGTTAGTGGTGGCGACGGCAACGATAGTTATAGTGGTGTAATGGTGATTTTGAGGCTATGAATTTTACAAATTTAATACAATAAATCACCATATAAAGGAATTTGGTCATAATAATATCAGTTTGAACGCAACTATTAAAACGAAATCTTCACAACTATGAGTTTTCTTCTTTTAATTTGTTCTATTTGGCAATTAAACGTTAGACATTTTTAATGATGTCTTATATAGTTGTAAACTTATTGTGGGCTCAAACGAATTACATTTTTTTTTAAACGTGCGCTTTTCTTTAATTCCATTAGTGGTATTCTCAAAATCAACGCATTTGATTAGAAATGTACGGTGACATAAAAGCGATATCAGTTTCAACATATTCATTGTTTAATAATTTGAACGAGGGATTATAGGTACAATATATATTGTAGCTTATCATAGCTTTCTCCCGTCTTATATTTACAATTTTACACGATAACAATGATATGATGCCTAACAATGCAACTTATCTTTATCTATATCTGTATGTTAACATTTATATATATATACATAAGTAGTGATGTACACAGAAATATATACAAACACAAACCATAGGCGTAAACCACAAATCATAAAAAACCGTGCAAGATTTGATAAAGTGATGACCTGAGAGTTTGTAACAGCTATATATGGACCTAAACTAAGATGTTCAGAGTAATTTTATTCGTTTTAGGGGTTTATATCAACTTTCGGTAAAAACTAAATAAGGATAATGGTGAAATTTTGACGAGACAGGAAGATATATTGGGGGAAATGAGTAACTTTTATAGGACACTGTATGATTCTACATGTGATGGTCATGACATAAACTTAATGTTTTTTCTTAGTGACTGTGAGGTACCGAAGCTGTCTCGGCTTGATTCTGATCAATTAGAGGGGGAAATTGCTTATGAGGAAGCTGGTAAAACATTAAAACACATGAAGAATAAAAATGTCCAGGGTCTGATGGGTTTACAACAGAATTTTTTAAATGTTTTTGGAGAAAATTAGGGCATTTTGTTGTTAGATCAATTAATTATGGTTATCATGGGGGGAATTATCTATAACTCAAAGGAAGTGAATTATTACCTGTATACCAAAGGCAGATAAACCCAGACATTTTATTAGAAATTGGAGGCCTATATCATTGTTAAATATTGTTTACAAAATTGNCATTGTATGAAATATGATGAGATGTTGTTTTATATTAAAAAAAAAAGTGATGATGAAGATGATGAGAATGATGATGAGGATGGTGCATGTCTGTGAGATGTGTTGGTAATGAGGCTATTGTTTATGATGGATGATGCTTGATGTATGATGATTATGATAATTGGTAATTTGATGAAGATGTATATTGCACATTAAAATGAAAATAAAAATCAAATTAAAAAAAAAAAAACTTTCGGTAAAAGTGCAACCCCTTTTGCTGATATTTCTATCTCTAAAACGTGTAAAATTAATCTGAACATCTTAGTTTAGGTCCAAATATAGCTGTAACATATTATCAGGTCCCTGTGCTTAGAAAAACGTTGAAGTTGAGGTCTACTGGAATATCTCAATTACCAAGCAAAAGTAGCTCTAAACTTAATTCTTTAGCTAAAGCGTTAACATTTTGAAATAAAATATGCCTTTCGTTGGTAAAACGTTGACACTAAATGAAAAGGTGAAAGGTCATCCTCGAAATGTCAGGGGTCACGCTCACTTTCTGTGCGTTCTCTCTGCAAACGAACGTAAGTGATGATGAAAGGCATTCTCGCATGAATATCAACAAACTGGACTTTCAATTAGAGTTCCTAGAGGTCATATTGATTGGAACTGTCCTTTTGTCTCCGCTTAGTATGTAGAACGTTCAACTTTCGTCCTCCAACACTGAGGTAGATGGTGGTGGATGATTGTACATTTGAGGAAGCCAACGATCAATCGAATGGGTTCCCACTGTGAAGAAAAGAATGTCTGAAATAGGAATTTGCACGAGCAGACTTTAGCCATTATTATTGTAAGGAAGTACCTAATATTTTCTGCAGCAGTAGGTGAAATATCGTTTAAATAATTTGGAGTAATATCATAAAGAATTTTATGATAAAAATGCTAAATTTGAACTTTAATTTAATATATCATTATATTCATTATTTGGCGTATTTTAAACTACAAACTTTCATTTAATCTATACCATCGTGTGACATAAATATAATTAATATCCTCGAACTATTTGTGTGAATTGTTTCTCCTGAACTTGTGTCAATTTAGATAAGTTCTATTTATGAAGCTTTTCCTTTAAAGTCGACATGTGTCATTGTTGTCAGCTTAACTCATGCATTTACTTTGTCCATCTTATACCATATATCTTTCAACTTAATTATATTACGTAACAGGGTTAACTGGTCATAGGCCAGATCGGACACTGTAATCAGTCTCAGACAAAGGACAGCTAAATTGGCTTACCTGGTCGGGTACGGCCGGGGTCTGAAAGCCCGATTGCAAACTAATTATTTAATTGCTATTGTGTAAATGTACTTAGGACATGATTATGATTTGTAACTTCAGTTAGGACCAAGGCATCGGACTGTACGGGTGTGTTTTTGGATACTCCAGAAATCACCCACCGAACTAGAGAAAGTTCTTTTGATAAATTTATATTTCGACCATACATCTCCAGAACTTTTACTTTTCAAATTGTATAACAACACCCCACAAAAGTGTTGTTATAGTAACATGTGCATTTCTTATAATCTCTTTCAAAATGCAAATTTTCGCTAAAATTTTAAGGGCGTATAAATGGGGTCACGTTATAATATGGGCAGCCTCTCTGAGCCTTCTCTTTAGTGTGTGATTAGTTCATTACTAGTACCACCATCCCACAATAAGCAAGCATATCCAAAATAAATGATTTGTAAATTCGATCTTGATTCATGAAGTAAAGATTTCGGTCTTTAAAAGGCCCCTTTTTCACGAAAGAAAATTAACAGCGTCCACACAATTACACTTGAATTAAAAATGATTTCTAGACTTATGATGATCTGTGAAATTAAAGGTTTTCCCGTCAAATTCCAACTCAAAATCTTCCCCAATGTCGATAGAATTTAAAATAAATATCACTTCCCTTTTTCAAAATTTGTTTTGTTAAACAGCATTGTCGGATACTCAAAGTCGACTGCGCTAAATTGATATCGATAATTGTAGCGCGATCGACCTTGGGTAATCGACGATGGGGTAAACGGTTACCAACCAAATTTAAGACACTACTTTTATAGAAATTAAAAATCTCTATCAAAGATGATGCACTATTAAACATGAATATAACGATTTTAATAAAGAAGAAATCCTATGCGGAATGACGAGCCGCTGATTGAAAAACGTCGGCAATATCATTGATATGTATTTCAAACAATTACGGCCCAAACTTGAACCCTGAGGAACTCCTGATTCGTGGAAACCTTACTGAGAATAAGAACTTTTTAAAGAAAACCTTCTGGTGCCCCGGAAATATTTTTCTTAACCTGGCATATTTCCGTACAATTTTTGTTCTAATGTCAAACCTTTATTCCAAACGCGACCGAAAGTACTGGAAGCGTCACAGAATACTATTTCTTCAAGGGCAATATAGATGTTGTGGTTTGCAATGAAATTATATACAGTAGAACGGGCATGCATACAACCAGACTGGTACTTATAAAACAATGGATTTTCTATATAATATTTATGCAAATGTTTGAAAATTACTCGTTCAAAAATAAATAAATAAGTAAATAAATAAACCAATTGTTTCGTAGTAGAGAAAATGGTCTATATTTAAATGGAAAGATAGGAAATGGTATGGTCATATTTGTTAAGTACTAAGAGGTTAAGGACTTTTCAGAATACCACCAGTGAAAACGATTTCTAGGGGGAAAAAAGTGCCAACATATTAAACATAAACAATTCTGCGTTTATCATTGGTCCGTAATAAGTAGTTAGGGTGTGGTCGAATGGCGCAGTGGATAGCGCACTCGCCTTTCACCAAGGCGACCGGGGGTTGATTCCCCAATCGGACGTGAAAAGGTATAGGGTCACCTACCCGACCACGGCGGTTTTCTCAGAGTACTCCAGTTTCCTCCCACATTAAGACCGCCGCGCGCTAACAACCGAGCCAACAAGAGTAATTAACATAAGTTTTAAAAAAATGTTTCATTATTATTGTAAAATAAATAAATTTCATATTTTATTTTCAAATAGTTGTCTTAGCTCTTACATTTTAGTCAGTTACATAGTAAACATGCATTTGGAAACTTTATACTCAGAGGCGTTAACGTCATGTCATAATCTGATTTTTTTAAGTTCTCTATTTTGTTATTTTATACATATTTTACGAGCCCGTATCCAGGGGTAGAGCACGAAAGGGGGTGCGAGGGAGGGGTAGGTAAGGAGGGTCTGGGGGCCTTCCCTGGTAAATTTTCAAATCTTGAAGCTCTGTGATGCAATCTGGCGTATTTTGATAGGACAATTTAGGTTATAAGTAAATATATCGGCTGTATAATTGTGTAAGTTGTACCTACTGAAAATTTCAATTGTTTTGGATACGTTTTTACCCATTTTCTTCTTATCTTGGCCTTATTACGTAATCATAATCTTCATACAGTCACGATCTGAACTAGACCTCATCAATATGTTAATTCTTTATGAAAGAATCACGATTTTGTATATATAAAAAACAATGATATTGCTTTACATAGCACTTTTCACATATTGTTTAGTCATTTTGATTAAGATATCACATATCAGTTTTAACCCATATTATGTATTTAGGTTATCACAACGTTGAACTTCTAGCGAACATTTTTTTTAATAAAGTACGTTATATATCACTCCAATAAAGTGTATTACGATATATCATGACCCATACTTCTGCCTATCTGTTGAATCGTCCCCAATATGACTAGTGAAATGAATATGTATGTAGGTTACAAATACCCTATATCAGCAATGTTATCGTGGTTCTGTTATCGAATTGATACACGCGCTGATAAATAGATAACTCACGGACAAACAATTGAAAGTAAACAATATAATATATAAGGAAGATAGGCATATATAACACTTGTATTGGATAAGTCTAACACTTGTATTGGATTAGTCTATATAACACTTGTATTGGATTAGTTTATATAACACTTGTATTGGATTAGTCTATTTAACACTTGTGTTGGATTAGTCTATATAACACTTGTATTGGATTAGTCTATATAACACTGTGACTTGTGTTGACACATGTATTTTGGCAAAAGTTGCTTTAAACTTCCTGTTTATAGTATATTAGACAGGGAATATTTGGTTTGGTTTCGTTTAATTTATTAGGTTCATTTAAGGAATTATCTCCATGTGCGTAGTACATGCGTGTGTGTTAGAGGCGGTCTGTTGCGATAGCGCGAATCTGATGCCGGATTTAGAGTGCTACCTCACTGAAATGCCTTGCAGAAGAAACGCATCACAGTTCTATATCTGGTATACTGACAACGGTAATTAAACCACTCGTTGCGCTTACCCGAAGTGCAGAAATGCGCGATACTGACCATTTCTGGAAAAAAAATACTTCCCATTTTTTTTAAATTAAAAATATCATCATTATGGATCCCTGTCCTACTGCTGACAAAATATAAAAGAATTTCGCGGCAGATTTTCGTACTTGAAGAGTGATGTTCTCTTCAAGTTATTTTCGATATGACTCGAGAAGAGACGTATAAAAACGTCTCTGATTTAAAGTGTAGTGTTGATTGATTGAGTGGTTTTTCGAAACGGACGTAAAGCCACTCAACCAATCAAACAATATAGTATCACCGTCTGTTGTCTGTTGGATAACCGATCGAACTACTCGGTAGTGAAGTGGACGTAAAAACTATTAAAACAAATTTAACAAACAAATTAAAGGTAGATTTGTAGTGAAACTTGGACAAGATAATAATATTGACCATGTATAGGCAATACATCGTCGTTGCTCAGGGTTCAAATCGTGGTTTGCCTCTAGCCTTTTTTATTTAAATTTTGCAAGGTGTGGTTTTCATTTCAGAAATGAATATGAAAGATAGTCATGCCGAAAAATAAGTCTCCATTGCAATTCGTGGCAGCGATACAGGCATCTTTAACGCATTAATATATAACCCTCGAAAGATGTGTTATTTTGAAGAAACAAAATATGCACTGTCGATTTTTGTCGCCCACTTAACTCATTTTTGTGTCGCCTGCGAAAAGCTGGTGACATATAGGTATTGCTATGTCAGCGTCGTCGGTGTCGGCGTCGTCGTCCGAACAGAGGTTTTCGTGCGATAACTTGAGTTTCCTTTGGCCGATCAAACTCAAACTTCATGCAGCGCTTCCTTACCAAAATGCTTGCTTGGGATTGCTTTTCAGGTCCGAAGGTCAAAGGTCAAGGTCACTGTTACTATAAATAGAAAATCTGTTTTCGTGCGATAACTGGAGTTTCCTTTGGCCGATCAAACTCAAACTTCATGCAGTGCTTTCTTACCAAAAGTGCTTGCTTGGGATTGCTTTTCAGGTCCGAAGGTCAAAGGTCAAGGTCACTGTTACTATAAATAGAAACTTCACTAAAACTGTATACTGGACGGCTTCGATCTACCACTTGACCCACCGTGTATACCTCTGAAATGCCTTCTTACTCCAAATATTATTGACAACACTAGCTGTTTAACATCATAATCCACAAGTTTATTCATTTATTTATTGGAAACCATCCGACAAATCATACAAATTAAACTTGGAATTGAGACAATGAGTATCCATAGCAAGTTCCTTAAAATTCAGAGTATTCTTCCCAGAATAACAGCCTGATTAGATAACAAAATGATGCCATCCAAAAACATAATCTATGATTATTGCTTACTTTTAACACTCATTATTTCTTGAAATGAAAAGTGTATCTATTTCTTCGTAATCTCCCAGCTTCCTGCGCAGGCGACACATCCACTTACGTGGAATTTTTGTTTTAGTATTATTACAATCTAAATCAAAATAGTCTACTGTTACAATAACAATTTATATTTTCAAGAGTTGAGAGGTTGCCAAAAATTGTAAAAATAGGAATGCGGCACATTGTACCTCTGTAATTTTAGTTCAGCTTTTTTTTTAGCACAGTTTATGCACAGTTTCGTATTTTTTTCAGCGCATGCTCGAAAAAACTTTAACTTCCTATCGCGGTAAAGTCGAAGCGGTGCATGATATAGTCCTGGTTTTCTGTTGTATTTTATTCATTTTTCACTAATTGTGTAGGGTTTTATAGTATCAGCGACGTGCATAAAGGGTATTGGCAAGTACATTGATCTCTATTTTGCAATGTCATATTATTAATCTGCTTCTGCGGTAACAGGAGGCCAACTGGANGGACCTCCCCCCCCCTGTTTATTGTACTGAAAACGACTAACAAACTATCATATAGTTTATTTTAGTTTAAACATATTTTAAAGCATAAATATACAGGGAATGGGGGGTTACATAGAAAAGAAATCGTGTTAACTGTGAAAAGGATCCACAATCCGATGAAGACGATGACTTAGGCATTACCAGAGGGATTGGGGGGAGGGGATATGTATGTGAGAAGAGTGCAGAAAAGTAAGAGGTATGGTCGAGTAATAGTGAGAGAGTGCGAATCATCATATGGGTAGGCAGTATATATACAGATGGGGGACACGGGAACGTGGATCGGTGTGAATAAAGATGATAATAACCAATATTGATATGTATGGACATTCGCATTGGAAAAGACTTGAGAAAATAACAAACAAAAAAACTAAAAAAAAAACTTTAAATAAGCATATGAAGCATAAGATAGTAATGGCTATATTAACTACATGAGTATAGATGTAGCATCATTAATGAAAAATATTTTTTATATTACAGATTCATTACATCTTCTAACTACTTTTATGAATTTCATAACTAACAAATAAGCAACTTTTAAAAAAACCCACACAAAACAACAACAACAACAACAACAACAGTATGTACAGCTTGAGTATGCACACGAGAGCCTGCATGAATCAGTGTGCCCTCAGGTACTAACCTTGTCTTCAAACACTTGTTTGTTTGTTTGTTTGTTTGATTTTGTTTAACGTCCTATTAACAGCTAAGGTCATTTAAGGACGGCCTCCCCTGTGTGCAAGATGCATGCGTGTAGTGTATGTGTGTGTATTTTGGGAGGCTGCGATATGTTCGTGTTTATCTCCTTGTGATAGCGCGGAACTGATGCCGACTTTATAGTGCTACCTCACTGAAACATACTGCCGAAGACACCCAGCAGGACGCCTCACCCGGTCTCATTATATTGACAACGGGCAAACCAGTCGTCCCACTCCTAATTTGCTGAGCGTTAAGCAGGAGTAGAAACTACCATTGTTAAAGACTTTGGTATGTCTCGGCCAGGGGACAGAACCCAAAGCCTTCCTCACAGGGGCGAACGCTCAACAAATGGACAAAAGTGAGGCATTGTCAAGGGAGACATTAGGAAGAAGAAAGTTATTTAGAAAGGAGAGAAGAGATAAGGTCCCAAATTTAGTCGCCTCTTACGATCATGCAATTGGGGGCAGCAGGTACAATTCTTACGCCCTACCTGCAGGGACAACACACACAAAATTATGTTTATTTAAAATCCCAACATCGACCACCTTTGATAGATAATACTTACATTATAGATGTCTTGGATGTAACTTAATTATGATATAGAAAATAAATATAACAGTGCATTGGATCTAGACTTCTAGCACTGAAATATGTTGAGTTCTCAAATGAAATAATCAGATCTCAGAATTTGAAATTAGTTAACAAGTTCACTAGTTGAACAATGTTAAAATTTAAGGGTCCAAAATTAGTTGTCTCCCTCCAAAATTGGGAATGTCGGCAAGTATGGAAACTGCACTTTATGTATCCTTTAGATATACATTATACCTAATTCCTGTAGGAACTCTATCTAAAACAGAGATTTACATCGGTATAAATCTCCGATTTACATGTAGAAAAGAGTTCCTACAGGAATAGCATTATACCTTGCAGTTGAGCAGAAATTATGCATGTTTTGCATTCCCACCATATATAGTTTAGAGCAGGAAATGTGTTCCTTTTTTTCAATAATGTCTTTACATGTAGAAAAGGACCCAATGTAACATGTGTTAGGTTCAGAATATCAGAGAACTGATCCAAATGATTTGATGTACATTATAGCAAAATGATCATAGATTCTAATTTGAATCATGCGTGATAATTATATTGCTTAAGTAAAGTGCACTGGTAAAACTTTAGACTAATGGTATTGATCCAAACATAATTAATACATGTTTAAACAATGATATTGAATGAAAAGTAATAGTTTATTATTTAGCCATTTTTTTTTACTTTTGGCCTACCCTTATTCCAACCAAGTTTTAATTATTTCCTGCTAAATGTGGACAAATTGTACCTAAAAGTGTTCTTTCCTTTATACTTGTTTAAGCAATAGTAAACTGTACTTTCCCTAAGAGAAAAATAGAATAAAAATAACAATTCAGATAAAGCAGATAGGGGCCTTTTCATCCATGTGGAGAATAAGATTCTAGTATATCCTAGTGCAAGGAAAAAGACTTTTGAAGTTTTAGCCAATTTTCCATTTTTGGGCCCCACCCCTCCAGCTTCCGGAGGGAGGCAGGATCCTATTTTCTCATACCAACTACTGGTAATTGCCATCTCATCATAATTTTTCCAACTACATTTGAATTATTTCCTGCTTAAGATTGACAAAATATACAAAAAGTGCTATTTTCTTGTATAAAGTCTAGTAAACTTTACCTCAGCTTCCCAAAGGGAGAACTAATGACCAGGAGTAAATAAATTTACAATTCAGATAAATCAACTTAAAGGACCTTTTCATTCATGAAGTACTTTTGATTCTGGTACATCCGAGGAAGAGGCGTTTTGAAATTTTAGTTAATTTTCCCCCTTTAAACCCTGTCCCTCCAGCCCAAGGGGCAAGGTAGGTTCTTATTTCCTTATATCGCTCTCATCATTACTAATCAAACCAAGTTTGAATTACTTCCTGAAATTTACAATTTAGACAAAGCACCTAAGCGTCTTTCATTCACAAAAGAGTGTTGATTCTAGTACATCTGAATCTGGAGAAGAAGATTTCTGAAGCATTGTTCACCTCAGGGAATGGGGCAGGAATGCCAAATTTACAATTTGATAACCTCTTCCACCAATGATGATTCTTAGTAAGTTTGAAAGAAATGCATGAATTCACTGCTTCCTAAGAAGAATTAAAAAAAATATAAGTTTGGAAGAAAAGTGTTTAGGTCACTTGAGCCTTTGTTCCTGTATACTATATGGTAAATATTCCTCCATCAATACTTGAATATTTACCATATAAAGAAATAAGAAAATCACTAAAACTGATGGATTGTGCTCCCCAAAAAAGTCATTTGGGACTCGAATAAAGGTNTAGCAAGTAATCACCCTTCATGTAAAGTATAATGTATGAACATTGACCATATAAAACAAAATTAACAAAACAAAGCCTACCGTTTTTGTGTCTATAACGGATCACGTTTGTCTATAACGGATCGCGCCCCCTGGTGGGCCTCTGACGGTGATGCTCGATTGCTGGGTGGTCTCAAAACATTTTTCTGTCAGGTAATAATAATGATAATAATAACTTTATTTAAAGAGGGTTACACATTTAGTACAAGACTGAGCTTCCATGCGGCCCAATAGATACACGGACAACTTTAAAGACGATATCTTAGTTAAACGCTTTTGCTCAACTGCTCAATTGTCCATGGGGTTCCAATTAATGAAACAAAATTGTATAACGTCACGCTACCACAATTCTGAGAGTTTTGGACTGATATTGAAAAATGCAGATCATGTATCTGGACTGTTTCTTGATTCTTGTCAACGTTAACCCATGATTATTTCAGAAAAAGTTTTGATTCTATAAGTAATTTGTTTTTCAAAATAGAACCCTAAACTCCCAGTGAGATTTTGTCCGTTTTTCGGCGATGATTACCATATCACAGGCCAAGAAACTTGTTTGTATTTAAACTAGTTGAGGTGCCGACACCCTTGATATCCAGGGGTTACGCTCATTTACGCTCTCTACACCCCCTAGAAAATAGAAGACTCAGTGTGCGCCACCTTGTTGATTTGAGATTTGAGATTTTTATTATCACTCAGGCACACTATTGTGCGCAACAAGAGGTCATCATAAAGTACAATATAACAATGATATGGTTGACCGTAAATCACTCATCTTACTATGCTAGCGTACAATAATATAGTGGAAACTATTACACTCCTCATACAATGATAAACACAATATTACACTGTACTAGCAAACCTTATTATAATAGTCAGTATAACGCACTGATCATACAATGACACTCATCATACACTGTGATATACATGATTACACTCATTTTACGATGAGACAAGAAGACTAGTTCGACCCTTTGATGTACATCAAAAGAATCTCTCGGTCACGTAACGGTAAAAATTGACAGGTTTTGAAGTCGGTCATCTCAGTCTCCTTTGTAATCTTCAAAGGACAGGTATCAGCCTAGCGATTGGTCAGTATTTTTTACCTGAGACAAATCAAACAGCTTTCTTCGTGCCTTCAGTTTTGCTATGACATATTCCAGGGTGTAGAGAGCGAAAGTGAGCGTAACCCCTTGCTACATGTATCAAGGATGATGTGCCGTTTGCAACAAAGACCAGAAATCAACATTGAAACATACTTATAATTAACATCTTTAAAATCCTCCTAAATTTAGTCTACGTGTACGTTGTTTTTACTGGCTTTCTGATATGTTTACTTTGTCATCGTGTACTCTTAAAATGGTCCGTTTTCATGCTGACTTTTGGTTATATGCTATGTAATAACACCAATTCACTCAAAAGAAGGGACTACAATAGTATATGTAAACTGAAAATGTATGTCTTTTTTATAATCCATAAATGAAGAGTATATAAAACAAAACAAAAAGGAGGAAAAAACGATGTCGACGCTTTCGTTTAAAATTGTTTGTGTTTTTTGTATTCATTGAAGTTTCATGTGTCTACGAATCCTGTACGTAGTGCTAATGATGTGATGTCTGATACAGTGTAAACACATTAAACAACTGTTTTAATTAAGTATGCCTTTCTACTACCCACTGCTGTTCAAGGGTTTAAGGCCCATTCCTCTCTCTGCCATTTCACATAAACAGGTTGCAATCACATTCTCACGAATTGATAATATATTGTGTAGGTATTAATATTGTCTGACGTCCGACTGGGGTTTTATGGAGTGTTCCTATCTGTATTACAAAAGGTCATAATAAGCTCATTACTAATTGTTTTACAAGTGAATACGTGTATCTGGATTATCCTTTATTGGCCGAGTTTCACGACTGATCGGGTCTTGAAAATTTTGAATTTGAATTTGAATTTGTTATGTCAATGGGTGACGTAGGATCAGCTTGCCTGTTTTGCCCGACAGGGTATACGTAGGAACGCGTGAGAGAGTTCAGACTGTGAGAGAATGAGGATTTTACAGGGGCGGATCCAGGATTACCTAAAAGGGGGGCCGAAGATTTTTTTTCCCAATAGTCAAACGGTGTGCTGCTGAAGGCAGCACCCCGAACGCGTAGCGCGAGTATGGGGAGGGTACGGGAGGGGGTCTTGTGTTTTTCTAGAACGTCTCAGAAGCGATTTCCCGTGTTCTGAGGATTGATTTTAACTTAACAAGAAGAAAAAAACATATTTTAAGTATGGCCCAAAGACTTTTTTTGTCTACTGGAAAGAAAATTAAAGTTTCGGTTCAAGTTCTCTATCAACAGAGTGTTTTAGAAGTCAGATGGTATTACTATAGGGGCAACCTGGTGATGACAAATGTATGAATCCACAGGGGGCTTGTTCATTATTACCTAATTTGGCGTCCCGCCCGCAAGGGGGATACGAGAGGTCCACCGTCAAAAAATAAATGTAGGGACGCACAATATCTAGTCTTCAGACATTGTATCTACAGTACAGTACAGATGTTTTGGGTTTCAATTAACCTTTAAGCTTCAGTGTGTCGTGATTCATAATATATAATAGTATACTAAAAAGTGATTCTATTATATAACTATTTTTGTTTCCACGTAGACCATTTCTTTATGGGTCTGTTTTCTGTAGATATAGTGTGGGGTTGAACTATAGCCTTAAAAGATTCTTTTACAGGTAACAAGTGTCGAGGTACTCCTTGTTTAATTAGAATACTTTCTATTTCTTTTATGTAGAGCAAAGCATACTTAGTTTTAAAACGACTTGTTAATTGTTTCAGGTAATCATTGAGACTTATGACGAACGAGGACAAATAAGGACAACTAGTGACAACTAGGGGACAACTAGGGACAACTATGGTCTAATAGTGGACAAATAGTGGACAACTAGGGACAACTAGGGACAAATAGGGGACAATAGGGGACAATAGGGGACAAATAGGGGACAACTAGGGACAAATAGGGGACAAATAGGGGACAACTAGGGACAAATAGTTGACAAATAGGGGACAAATAGGGACAAATAGGGGACAAATAGGGGACAACTAGGGACAAATAGTTGACAAATAGGGACAAATAGGGACAAATAGGGGACAAATAGAGGACAACTAGGGGACAACTAGGGACAAAAAGGGACAAATAGTGGACAAGTGTGTACAAATAGGGGACAAATAGGGGACAAGTGTGTACAAATAGTGGACAACATACAATACAGAATCAGCAGTATCTGCATATTTTTACATCAAAAAAAATATTTCGTACTTGTTTTAATTTAGTCTCGAAATACGTTCTTTCACATTGATCGATTTATCTATCTATTATTAAAATAACCTTAGTTTCAAACTTCTTAGAAAAAATCAAGAAGGATTCTATACAAAAAATAAAATAATAAAAAATAAAATAAAAATGACAACGGCGCGCATCGAACCCGCGACCATGTGCCCACAATCAGAATTCGACCAATCAGATTTAACGAAGTAAAAGTATCAGCCATATTGAAACCCAAAACATCTAGAAGAAACAAACCGCATATCGACTTGCACGTTCTGCTACAGCACCGACACACTCACTTCCTACACGAAAAGAAAGTTCATCTCGATTTAATACCACACTCGAAAACACCGTAAATATGCCGTGAATTTTATTTATATTGTAAATAACGCATTATTGTGAGAAACAGAGCCCCTCATTTTCACGGAGACATGATTGCAAACAGTCTACAAAATGTAAAGCAGCAGCAGGAAAAACCCAGAAGAACCGAGAGAGAGTGCCTACTAATATTTATTGAGTATATGTACAATGAAACGCATTCTGTTTCCTTCTTCTTCTTCTTTCTCACAGGGTCCAGTGGTCGAGTGTAGTCCTATTACCTAGCATACCTAAAAACCAGAAGGAAATATTTAATACAGATACAAGGGCGATAATCCTGTCAGTACCTCAAAAATGATGACATCACAATCAAAACACACGTGATGAATAGATGTTACTATGAGCCGCAGGGTCGGGGGGTTGCTAAGNACACATTAAACAACTGTTTTAATTAAGTATGCCTTTCTACTACCCACTGCTGTTCACGGGTTTAAGGCCCATTCCTCTCTCTGCCATTTCACATAACCAGGTTGCAATCGCATTCTCACGAATAGATAATATATTGTGTAGGTATTAATATTGTCTGACGTCCGACTGGGGTTTTATGGAGTGTTCCTATCTGTATTACAAAATGTCATAATAAGCTCATTACTAATTGTTTTACAAGTGAATACGTGTATCTGGTTTATTGGCCGAGTTTCACGACTGATCGGGTCTTGAAAATTTTGAATTTGAATTTGAATTTGTTATGTCAATGGGTGACATATGATCAGCTTGCCTGTTTTGCCCGATAGGGTATACGTAGGAACGCGTGAGAGTGTTCAGACTGTGAGAGAATGAGGATTTTACACCACGGAAATCACGAGAGCTGGATTGTCTGTTGCCTGGGTGCTGCGTCTACGATATGCTTATACTACTGCAATTTGTTCACATGTATTAAATGTTGCCGTTTTGATATAAAACTCGGAGAATGTGTTGGATTAAACATATCTGTCTAATCATAAAGTGTACACTCTTTATTAGTGTGTTATTCTAAAATAATACCTGTTCAAAGTAATTAGGGAAATGTACCAAAATCACGGAAGTCAATAATTAGATTGCTTTCCGTGACCCGCAAATATATTATAATAATTACATTTCTTCGTTTGTCACATTGATTATTGCTTACGTTTATGGCCATATAAGCATGTGCATTATTTTTTACTAGCTGCATTATGGCTCTCAGTGGGTTTTTGTTTTTCATGACACTTAAGTTGGGGAATATCTTCCAAAAAAGCCCCCCCCCCCGGAAAATATTACATTTCTGTTCAGCCAACAAAGGAATTAATATTCAATATTATTTATGTTCTTTTATTACCATAGTTTGCAATAATGTTCACAATTTTAATATGATTGGGAGTGTATGTGTATTGAATATTTAAACGGTGTCCAGCTATAAGCGTTTTGAAAGTGTGGAGTTTAATGATGTGCTTTTGCAGTCATGTTTTGGTCAATGACAATATGGATTTGAGAATTAATGGCCCGATTCAAGGTAGAGTAACAAGTTTGCTATATGTAAACATGCTATTTTTGGTATCAAATCGGCCGAGGTTTTTCAGATGGTTCCGAGTGATGCTAGGTAGCCCGCAATTTATCGCTTAGTTTAGCCTTGCTTAAAACATTAATTTGCAGGTATAGCCTATTACGCTCTAGCAGAGACGTATATATAAACGTCTCTGGCTCTAGGTAATTTTAGAACGATTCAATTCAATAATACTGCAAACAAAGAAAAAAATCTGTTGCAGGTATTAAACACATACGAAAGTTTTGTTTAATTGCAATAGCAGCGAGTTTACAAGTATAACAGTTGTAAGCGTAAAACGTTCATTTCATGTAAAATAATAAATCATATATTTTCATGGCAAACAACTAAGAAACATGTAGGTAACATTTACACTTGTAAGCTATTAATCCGAAGTGCTGATATGGATTCTCAAATTATATTTCAGTTGGCTTCAAAATATTTTTTTAACTATTTTGACAACAACAAAAAACAATTAAAAAAACACTGGTGTGTTATTAGATCGAGTGAAGAATGACCAAGCTGGAGCTCACCAGGCTCGGTTTCGGGATTTTGAATAATATAATCATAATTATTAATTGTAATAATTTTGATTGATAAAATATGCGTATACACATCAGTAAATTCAAGCAACACCTTGTATACGGTGTTAATACACATTCTAACCTGGTTATCAAAAAAAGCTAAGATTTGTGATGGAGCTGCCAAACTGACAAGATAATGAAAGTCAATCTCTTGGCTTTCCATGAGGAATCCCCGCATTTACTTAACCCAGGTCTAAAAAAAAACCAGGCAACAAGACCATGATGTAGCCTAACCTGGAGTACCGTGACAGCAAACGGGACCATCAATAAAGAAAAACAATATATTGATATGGTCCAGAAACATGCTGTAAGATGTGCTTTTAACAGGTATCATAATACATCACGGGATGACGATGATGCACTGCATGCATTAAGATGGCTTGGTTGCAGTCAACAAAAACAGATACCTGACCCCACCTACCCTGTGCAACAACTGGACAACAACTGACTCTTTGCTATGAGCTACTTTGTACCACCATTGTCAACTGATTACTAGATACTGCATAAAAAGGAGGGAGGGATATAGTGGAACTGGACTGGGTTGATTGTCGGCAATCAGGTAGCTCAAACTCCTTCTTTGTGAGATCCATCGCTCAGTGGAACACCAAGACATATAGATCAAGTTCGAGCACCATCCTTGAAATCCTTCAAGGATGCTTTGGAGAGAGCAACAGAGGACTAATATAACTACAACTTCTATATATACATGTAGTTTTTACCTATTTACCTAAACAAATAGCCTCCTAAGAGGCATGCTTGTAAAACAAGTATTTAAAACTAGTAAGACAACCATTGAACTAGCTCCTGGTTTATACAGATAGTATATCACTAGTACTTGGCTAACACAGGCAGTATTACACCAGACTTATACGGAAATAAGTTTTAGCACCAGGTTTATACAGGTAGTATATCACTATAGTGCTTGGCTAACACCGGCAGTATAACACCAGACTTATACGGAAATACGTTTTAGCACCAGGTTTATATAGATAGTGTAACATTAGCACAAGCTTACAATAAACATAGTTGAGCACCAGCCATAGGTACCGTTTTGTAAAGTTAGTTTGTTCCGTAAAACACCCAAATTATGTTTTTAACCCCAAAAATGGTCGTGACACAAGAACTGTAATATAGCCTTATATCTGGGGGTAAAGAATTTTGAAAATCTATTTATAACACCCCTAAATATAAAGTCCATGGAGGAACCCTGGATTAATTGCAGTCTAAAGGTCAACATTTTGCAGGCCCCATTATGTACCTTACAGTGCCCCCATGGTGAATGTTTAGTAACAATGACCTTTACTTTGACCTCAGAACTGTATTAAATAGTATGTAGATGTGTAATAGGCGTTTAAAACACAGTTCTGTGCAATAGGGGTTCAAACACTTTCTAATGTCTAGGCCAAATTATATGTTGAGGCCATGACGAATCCCAAAAACTGAATTTCGACCATTCCGGCATTGGATGTAAAGTAAATCCACTATGTATCAATCTTATGATATCAACATAGTTTTCCACATACAACTCGAAGATATAGCCGATATTTTCTTGGCCTATCAAATGCTGTGACGGCCATCTTGAGTTGGACAAAATCAGAAGCTGGCAATTTGATGTTAAGGTTATCCCTTTTGTATGACAGAAACCTTTACTGTAATAGGGAACACTGTTTTGTATGACAGAAACCTTTACTGTAATTGGGAACACTATTTGGTGTGACAGAAACCTTTACTGTAATAGGGAACACTATTTTGTATGACAGAAACCTTTACTGTAATAGGCAACACTATTTTGTCTGAAAGAAACCTTTACTGTAATAGTCAACACTATTTTGTCTGAAAGAAACCTTTACTGTAATAGGTAACTCTGTTTTGTATGACAGAATCCTTTACTGTAATAGGGAACAATATTTTGTGTGACAAAAACCTTTACTGTAATTAGGAACACTATTTGATGTGACAGAAACCTTTACTGTCATAGGGAACACTGTTTTGTATTACAGAAACCTTTACTGTAATAAGGAACACTATTTTGTATGAGAGAAACCTTTACTGTAATTGGGAACACTATTTGGTGTGACAGAAGCCTTTGCTGTAATAGGGAACACTATTTTGTATGAGAGAAACCTTTACTGTAATAGTCAACACTATTTTGTCTGAAAGAAACCTTTACTGTAATAGGGAACACTGTTTTGTATGACAGAAACTTTTACTGTAATAGGAAACACTATTTTGTATGACAGAAACCTTTACTGTAATAGGGAACACTATTTTGTATGACAGAAACCTTTACTGTAATAGGGAACACTGTTTTGTATGACAGAAACCTTTACTGTAATAGGGAACACTATTTTGTGTGACAGAAACCTTTACTGTAATAGGGAACACTGTTTTGGAAAATTTGTCTGGACAAGGTTTTGAAATAAACATACAAAAAGGCAATAACTTTTTTTTCAAAAGTCTATTTTAACCGCAATATATATAACAGCTGCACAACTTAGATGTACCGACCATGCAATTAGTATATTGTCATTTATTTCAAACATATTTTAATCCACTTATAAATACTTATCAAAGTGTAAACACTGTATAATCAGTTATTGTTATTCTGTCTAGATTCTGACAAAGACTATAATACAAAAGGCCTCATTGTTCATGTATGGTTCAGATGCAGAGACGTATAATTACAGTTGTGTGTGGTTGATGACATATTCTCATACTCCAGAAAATAATTACAAAATTGATGACCCAGAAGGGAAAAACCCATCTTATTTACACCAATATCAATCCGCCAACAAAAATCGAAAACATGCTATAAATATACATTATTCAAAAGCTCAATACCTGTAGATTCCAATAATCAAAACACATGTAACAAATTCTATGCTTATAATTCTTATGAGCACAGTGTTTAGCCAGGTCTAATTTTAAGTAGGAACTACAAACATATGAAACACTTGCTGGGCTGTTTTAGGGATAAATCCTCGTGTGTAATTATGCGTAGAAATATACTTATAACCCTTTGTATACTTTTTTTTACAGGAAGTAGTCTTTAAATTTTCTGTCCTCCTCCCAAGAAACAGCTTCATAGGTGTGAGGATCAATATGAAAGCATTCTCGACATATAATGTCTATCTCTAGTGATCAATCGACTGCATTCTTTTCCTGAAACTGATGTAAAATACAGCATTTTAAAACCACTTTTTCATTTAATGTGGACTAATGACCCCTAAATTAGTTTACAGTTTTAAACATGTATGTCAGCACATTAAGAGATACAATGGTACAATAAATGTAATATTTCATTCAACAGATCCAATATCGACACCCGGTAAAATATGTTGAGCGAGTAACACTATATACCAGGCAAAAGTGGCAGATAAGGTAAACCGGAAGTATAATTATTGCGACTTGAGTTATATATAGAACTGTAACAAAACAATGAGATTGCCTGCAGTGGGCACAGGCTCGATC
>NW_018408475.1:0-2174 GCF_002113885.1 Mizuhopecten yessoensis
CTCTAGGTTTATAACACCGTACGATTTTGGGTTGAAGGGTCAGGCAAGTATCTGTATATGTGCCAGGGGTGTGACTTTACATGAAAATGCATAGGATCACGAGTTCGATGAGAGGCAAACTAAAGCCAGGCAAGGTGAGAATCCACGAAATGTGAGACAAGTAAAACTTTAAACATGCCAAGCCTCACAGTGCGTGTCTACAAAGTGTATGCGGTAAACTGGTTTAACAATGGTTTGAAAAAGATAAGACCCTTTTCACATCTTCACGTATACAAAACAGGCAAATATGAAAACTATCTACCAATGTTTAAGTCTCAACGTATTGGTGCAAACAATCTAATTCCGATAATAAATAAAGCATTAAGGCGTCCAAAAGCATACGCCTTTCCAACCATAGTGCAAATATCTCGTCCAGAAACAGAGTAAAACAGATAACACATATAACGGGCCATGGAAATACGATAATGTAAATAATTACTAATAGTTACATTTACTCCTAACAGTACAAGAACATACCACGTAGGTCGGTGGTTTTTCTCCGGGAACACCAGCTTTTCTCCACCACCAAAACCTGGCACGTCCTTATATGGCCATAGCTGTTAATAGGAAGTAAAACACAAACAAACCAAAACCAAACCAAAAACCAAAATACAGCCCCAAACATAGCCTCTTCAATGAATACCCTCGGAGGACTTCACACAATGTTCGGTGGAAATATATTTGAAGGACACTATCATATCATTGTGGCTCCAAATGGGACATTGTCAATCATCCGAGAGCCATCAAAAGAAGAAGAATCGTTTCAGACATTGACGGTGATTAGTCAGCGTGCACAACCTTGTGTGACTTAGATTGTATAGCAGCGCGCACTATGTCGTGACTGTCTGCCAGTCTTTGGCAGTCCTCACTTTTTAGGCTGTTTTGTGATCCCGCAAATATCTCCTCCACGCTGACTCATTCGACATCCACCGACTACCATAGTGTCGTTATGGATTTTTTTGTTCTTTGTGATCATTACTGTTGGCAGTTGGTTGGTAGATTCTAGATCCGTTAAGAAAAAACTAATTTGAGGTTGGTAATCAGCTAAAACCAATTTATGAAAGAAGCAACGGAAATCTTATTGTTTGTTTGAAGGGGTGTTAGTTCGACTGCCATGCTGTTTGTATACACATTTACCTTTCACCTCCGAATGCGCATGTTTTTGAGTTTTTGAAAACAACAAACCAATACAAAATACCATAATTAAGTAATGACTTCAAAGTATTCGCATTAAAAGTAATACATGGATTTAAGATGTATCCCAATTTTAAAATGAGCACCAGCAGGGACAATAATGTGCCTTTATGTTCATTTAAACAAATATTGTTATGGTTGGTTAACAAAATGCAATAACACAAATTCCACTGGCATGCATTTATTGAGAGAAATACAGTGCACATGAGGTAATTGGAAAACCACATTTGTCTACCGGAGCCATTATCTTAAGCAACACAAAGGGTAAATCTGTAGTCATACAGGTGTATTGTTATGGCGCAAGCTGTTGTGTACTGGCCAGAACTGCATTGCATTGTGTGCTGATTAGGCAAAGAGTTGTTGAGATGTACCTGATACACTGCAACGTAAAACAAAACAAGATATTTAACTTATTCACCCCTGAAATTGCATAATGACCTATTCCAACCTTTGAATTGGAAGAGTTAACATGTGTCTTAAGGGATGAATGAGTTCATGTGTAGATCAGTTTTAACATTTCAATTAACTACGGTATGGTCTACACACAATCTGAGCTCTGCTTTAATAACATTGTAATAAATAGTCAGCCTGACACATGATATGTCTTAAAGTGCTTTTACCGTAGTGTCATGCCATACAGAAAACAAGTCATTTGTAGTCGGCTGTGACTAGATGTGAGGGTATTCCGATATCTCAATATGCGAAAATCCATTTTAGGCAGTGCCACCGAACTAATGGAGTTTTGAAATTGAACGATACATCAATACTGCTTTAATAGTATCTTGGACAATTTCAAAGAGATTCTGCTTCTCTAACTGATGTTTGTCTTCATCTAGAACAGGCGCCTTTTCAAAATGGGGTGTTCTCATTTCCCCCACTTATTGGAGATCAAAGACAGTGTTGATATAGGAAAACAAAGGCAAACCAATTTTAGTCAGTTT
>NW_018408475.1:5094-7759 GCF_002113885.1 Mizuhopecten yessoensis
TTTCTCTAAGATATTACAATTATATGTGTACTGGTTGAATATTTGAAATACCGAGTACGTAGATATGGGTTGTGCCTAATTCATGGAACACTATATAACAGGTATTTACATGCTTCATTCTAAGGAACTCGGTGTAAGTCTGTACATTTGTATTCTGCGACGGCGAAGCGAGCTACGAATCGTGTTAGCATAAGCGATTTAACTTTTAACGCACATATCCAAGGTATGGTATCAAGGTGAGTTATCACAGATTAAAAGATCTATTGATTTTACGATTATGAATCCTGACATGATAGTTACATATATATATGGATATATATGGTGCGGAACTTAAAGAAAAACCAAGACGAATTCGTAAAAGAAAATCGTAAATGTTTAATGGCAAACAGTACGATGATCCCAAACATAAACAAATATGAAGTTTGTGCATCTTTATAAGATATCTGTATCTGTTCGTCACAAGTCACCAATTTCTGGCATCGAGTGTGACGGGCTGTGTGGCATCTGGGAATGTTATTCCCAGTGGGAAGTGTCCTGTCCTGGATTGGTTTGGAGTAGAACGAATTTTGAAATTGTTCCGAATGACCAAGTACTACCTTAGATGACCTAGAGTTTTCTAGTTGATAATTTGTCTATCACGTGTTTGTGCTTGTAGCCATCATATTTTCTAAGCCGAATATTCCTTTTTGGTTTGTTTGGAGTTAGGTAATTTGGAAGGGGGCAAAGCTGGAATTAGTCCCTCAACCACTTTGTACATGAATATCAGTCTTTCTGCGTATTTCGATTGACACTCTATCGATCGACACTCACAAAAGCAATAACTTTTTTCACACTTTAAACCATGATGATACTTAAAAACAAGTTTGCATTCGATTGCAATCCAATAATTGCATGGCTGTTCTCTAAAAATACATTCCAAATCGGTTTATAACACTTTTTATAGTGCACAACAGTGTAGCTATAATAAGATATAAAATTGAAAACACAAAGCACGAAAAAGAAAAAGATTTTTAATTATACACAAAATAGCAATTTCAATAGAAGAATTAATTTTGATTAGTAGTACATTTTTGCACGGGGCGGAGGTTGATATACAGAACGTTCTTCATATATAGAATTATGCGTCATTAGGTATAATATTTGTTAGGTTTACGTAATTTTCATAGTGTACTTAGATGCTGATTTTACCTTATCCTCGTCATTGACATTTTCTGCATCATCGTTTATATGTTCAAATGCTTTCTATCCAAAAGTCGGTACATATTGTAATACTAAGAGGTATGTTCACAGTGTCTTTGACTGTCTGTGATCGTCATATTCACCATTGTCATCAAGCGGAGACCACTTAACTAAATAAAGTAATGGTCTCATAAAACAAAGCCCAGCATCGTCACCATCGTATTTCCACTTTTAACCGTAATATATCACACTGTGACAAACATCAAAAGAAGAACGTCAGACTTACACAGAACGTATGTCGAAGTGCAAAGACATACTTTTTGCTTTTTTAATAATTACAATATTATTTTTTATTTACTACATTCTTAGTTGCAGATTTTCAAGTCAGATGCAGATGAAACGATGGTGAAGTAGTTGTACTCTCTGCTAGTCATGCTAAAATATCCGGTAACAAAATCTTAACGACTTTTGTCAAGCTTGACAAATTTTCATTGACGACAAAGATAAGAAATGTATGCTATTGATTTCCCAGTTTTTTTAAAAAACATATCTTTTGTGATTGTAACAGAAAATAATGTAGAAAATAGAAACAGAAAATTTAATTGTTCATATCTATGGCATTATACAGTATATCAAGTAAAACCAATCGTGAAAACAATATTGGCATTAAGCCATACTTGTGCAATATGTGTAGTATTCAATGGGAAACAATTAAATAAACCTAAGCCAATCACCTGTATCACCTTCAACAATGTACACAATGTACACTAACGTTTTAAGGATCAGCTATCTCAAAACACTTCTATCGTACGCGTGGCCCATTTAAATAACAAATTACCTGTGCATGATTTGTAAACAACACCTAAGTCAGATTGGCGTCAGATTGTGAACTGTGTAATTTAGTAATTAAAACAATGAAGATTGTTTATTAAGTTGCTGAATCGCGGAATGCATGTCCCCTACTGACAGCTCATTCTATACCTGTAGTCATTATTGAGAGTTGGTTATTACACAATGTTCATAAGTACGGAGAACTTTTCAGACGTTTCATTGTCTTTTCTCATTTGTATCCCCGTATGTTTTCATAATGTGAGGAATACGTATGTGATATGAGGATGTATTCACTCAAACAATATTAAGACTTTGTATGATGCACGAGGTACCATCATTATAATGACTTTGTATGAATATGCATGGAACCACAAAATAATGATTTTTGTATGAATATACGCGTGGTACCACAAATAAACCGCCTTTTCATGAATACGCGTTGTACCAGAAATATATTATTTTTTATGAATACGCGTTGCACCAGAAATATATTGATTTTTATGAATACTAGTTGTACTAAAATATATTGATTTTTATGAATATGCGTTGTACTAGAAATATATTGATTTTTATCAATACGCGTTGTACTAGAAATATATTGATTTTTATTAATACGCGTTGTACTAGAAATATATTGATTTTTATGAATACGCGT
>NW_018408476.1:0-33755 GCF_002113885.1 Mizuhopecten yessoensis
TGGTGTTTAGTCTAGACAGGTGTCCCTGGTGTTTGATTTAGACAGTTGTCACTGAAGTTTAATTTAGACAGGTGTCCCTGGTGTTTCGTTGAGACAGGTGTCCCTGGTGTTTGATTTAGACAGGTGTCTTTGGTGTTTAGTTTGGACAAGTGTCCCTTATGTTTAGTTTAGACAGGTGTCCCTGGTGTTTGGTTTAAACAGGTGTCCCTGGTGTTTGATTTAGACAAGTGTCCCTAGTGTTTAATTTACACAGGTGTCCTTGGTGTTTAGTCTAGACAGGTGTCCATGGTATTTGGTTTAGACAGGTGTCCCTGGAGTTTGATTTTGAAAGGTGTCCATAGTGTGTAATTTAGACAGGTGTCCCTGGATTTTGATGTATACAGGTGTCCCTGATGTTTAATTTAGACAGGTGTCCCTGGTGTTTAATTTAGACAGGTGTCCCTGGTGTTTGGTTTAGACTGTATCCCTGGTGTTTGGTTGAGACAGGTGTCTCTCATGTTTGGTTTTCACAGGTGTCCCTGTTGTTTGATTTAGACAGGTTTCCCTAGGGTTTGTTTTTGTCAGGTGTCCCTGGTGTTTACTCTAGACAGGTATAGATGGTTTTTGGTTTAGACAGGTGTCTCTGGTGTTTAATGTAAACAGGTGTCTCTGGTGTTTAATGGAAACAGGTGTCCCTGGTGTTTAGTTTAGACAGGTGTCTCTGGTGTTTGATTTAGACAGGCGTTCCTGGTGGCTAGGTTAGACAGGTGTCCCTCGTATTTAATTTAGAGAGGTGTCTCTGGTGTTTAGTTTAGACAGGTGTCCCTGGTCTTTGATTTAGACAGATGTCCTTGGTATTAAGTTTACACAGGTGTATCTGATGTTTAGTTTAGACAGGTGTCCCTGGTGTTTATATTTGACAGGTGTCCCTGGTGTTTAGTCTAGACAGGTGTCCCTGATGTTTAGTTTAGACAGGTTTCCCTGGTGTTTGATTAAGACTGGTGTCGCTGGTGTTTGATTTATACAGGTGTTCTTAATATTTAGTTTAGACAGGTGTCCCTGGTGTTTGATTTAGACAGGTGTCCCTCGTGTATGATTTAGACAGATGTTCCTGGTGTTTAGTTTATGCAGGTGTCCATGGTGTTTGGTTTAGACAGGTGACCCTGGTGTTTAGTTTAGACAGGTGCCCCCTGTGTTTGGTTTTGACAGGTGTTCCTGATGTTTAATTTACACAGGTGTCCCTGGTGCTTGGTTTAGACAGGTGTCCCTGGTGTTTGATTAAGACAGGTGCCCCTGGTGTTTAGTCTAGACAGGTGTCCCTGGTGTTTGATTTAGACAGGTGTCCCTGATGTTTAATTTAGACAGGTGTCCCTGGTGTTTGGTTGAGACAGGTGTCCCTGGCGTTTGATTTAGACAGGTGTCCCTGGGGTTTGGTTTTGTCAGGTGTCCCTGGTGTTTACTCTAGACAGGTATCCATGGTTTTTGGTTTAGACAGGTGTCCCTGGTGTTTAAGTTAAACAGGTGTCCCGGTTTTTAGTTTAGACAGGTGTCTCTGGTGTTTGATTTAGACAGGTGTCCCTGGTGGTTAGTTTAAACAGGTGTCCCTCGTGTTTAATTTAGACAGGTGTCTCTGGTGTTTAGTTTAGAAGGGTGTCCCTGGTGTTTGATTTAGACAGGTGTCCCTGGTGTTTGATTTAGACAGATGTCCTTGGTATTAAGTTTAGACAGGTGTCTCTGATGTTTAGTTTAGACAGGTGTCCCTGGTGTTTATATTTGACAGGTGTCCCTGGTGTTTAGTCTAGACAGGTGTCCCTGATGTTTAGTTTAGACAGGTTTCCCTGGTGTTTGATTAAGACAGGTGTCGCTCGTGTTTGATTTATACAGGTGTTCTTAGTATTTAGTTTAGACAGGTGTCCCTGGTGTTTGATTTAGACAGATGTCCCTCGTGTATGATTTAGACAGGTGACCCTGGTGTTTAGTTTATGCAGGTGTCCATGGTGTTTGGTTTAGACAGGTGTCCCTGATGTTTGATTTAGACAAGTGTACCTGGTGTTTAATCTAGACAGTTGTCCCTGGTGTTTGGTTGAGACAGGTGTCCGTGGTGTTTGATTTAGACAGGTGTCCTTGGTGTTTAGTTTAAACAGGTGTCCCTTGTGTTTGGTTGAGACAGGTGTCCCTGGTGTTTGATTTAGACAAGTNACAGGTGTCCCTAGTATTTAGTTTAAACATGTGTCCCTGGTGTTTTGTTTAAACAGGTGTCCCTGGTGTTTGATTTAGACAGGTGTCCCTTGTGTTTGGATTTGACAGGTGTCCCTGATGTTTAATTTAGACTAGTGTCCCTGGTGTTTAGTCTAGACAGGTGTCCATGGCGTTTGGTTAAGAGAGGTGTCCCTGGCGTTTGATTTAGAAAGGTGTCCCTGGTGTTTGATTTAGACAGGTGCCCCTGTTGTTTAGTTTAGACAGGTGTCCCTGGTGTTTGGGTTAAACAGGTGTCCCTGGTGTTTAATTTAGACAGGTGTCCGTAGTGTTTAGTTTAGACAGGGGTCCCTGGGGTTTGGTTTAAACAGGTGTCCCTGGTGTTTGATTTAGACAGGTGTCCCTGGGTTTGTTTGAGACAGGTGTCCCTGGTGTTTGATTTAGACAGGTGTCCCTGATGTTTAATTTAGACAGGTGTCCCTGGTTTTGTTTGAGACAGGTGTCCCTGGTGTTTGATTTAGACAGGTTTCTTTGGTGTTTACTTTAGACAGGTGTCCGTAGTGTTTAGTTTAGACAGGTGTCCCTGGTGTTTGGTTTAAACAGGTGTCCCTGGTGTTTAATTTAGACAAGTGTCCCTGGTGTTTAGTCTAGACAGGTGTCCCTGGTGTTTGATTTAGACAGGGGTCCATGGTGTTTGGATTTGGCAGGTGTTCCTGATTTTTAATTTAAACAGGTGTTCCTGGTGTTTAGTCTAGACAGGTGTCCATGGTGTTTGGTTTAGACAGGTGTCCCTAGTGTTTAATTTACACAGGTGTCCTTGGTGTTTGGTTAAGACAGGTGTCCCTGGTGTTTAGTTTAGACAGGTGTCCCTGGTGTTTGATTTAGACAGGTGTTCCTGGTGTTTAGTCTAGACAGGTGTCCATGGTATTTGGTTTAGACAGGTGTCCCTGGAGTTTGATTTTGAAAGGTGTCCCTTGTGTTTGATTTAGACAGGTGTCCCTAGTGTTTAATTTACACAGGTGTCCTTGTTGTTTGGTTTAGACAGGTGTCCTTGGTGTTTAGTTTAGACAGGTGTCCCTGGTGTTTGATTTAGACAGGTGTTCTTGGTGTTTGGTTTTGACAGGTGGTCCTGGTGTTTAATTTAAATAGGTGTCGTTGGTGTTTGGTTTTGACAGGTGTCTCTCGTGTGTAATTTAGACAGGTGTCCCTGGTGTTTAATTTAGACAGGTGTCCCTGGTGTTTGGTTTAGACTGTATCCCTGGTGTTTGGTTGAGACAGGTGTCTCTCATGTTTGGTTTTCACAGGTGTCCCTGTTGTTTGATTTAGACAGGTTTCCCTAGGGTTTGTTTTTGTCAGGTGTCCCTGGTGTTTACTCTAGACAGGTATAGATGGTTTTTGGTTTAGACAGGTGTCTCTGGTGTTTAATGTAAACAGGTGTCTCTGGTGTTTAATGGAAACAGGTGTCCCTGGTGTTTAGTTTAGACAGGTGTCTCTGGTGTTTGATTTAGACAGATGTCCCTGGTGGCTAGTTTAGACAGGTGTCCCTCGTATTTAATTTAAACAGGTGTGTCTGGTGTTTAGTTTAGACAGGTGTCCCTGGTGTTTGATTTAGGCAGGTGTCCCTGGTCTTTGATTTAGACAGATGTCCTTGGTATTAAGTTTAGACAGGTGTCTCTGATGTTTAGTTTAGACAGGTGTCCCTGGTATTTATATTTGACAGGTGTCCCTGGTGTTTAGTCTAGACAGGTGTCCCTGATGTTTAGTTTAGACAGGTTTCCCTGGTATTTGATTAAGACTGGTGTCGCTGGTGTTTGATTTATACAGGTGTTCTTAGTATTTAGTTTAGACAGGTGTCCCTGGTGTTTGATTTAGACAGGTGTCCCTCGTGTATGATTTAGACAGGTGTCCTTGGTGTTTAGTTTATGCAGGTGTCCATGGTGTTTGGTTTAGACAGGTGACCCTGGTGTTTAGTTAAGACAGGTGCCCCCTGTGTTTGGTTTTGACAGGTGTTCCTGATGTTTAATTTACACAGGTGTCCCTGGTGCTTGGTTTAGACAGGTATCCCTGGTGTTTGTTTAAGACAGGTGCCCTGGTGTTTAGTCTAGACAGGTGTCCCTGGTGTTTGATTTAGACAGATGTCCCTGATGTTTAATTTAGACAGGTGTCCCTGGTGTTTGGTTGAGAGAGGTGTCCCTGGCGTTTGATTTAGACAGGTGTCCCTGGGGTTTGGTTGAGAGAGGTGTCCCTGGCGTTTGATTTAGACAGGTGTCCCTGGGGTTTGGTTGAGAGAGGTGTCCCTGGCGTTTGATTTAGACAGGTGTCCCTCGTGTATGATTTAGACAGGTGACCCTGGTGTTTAGTTTAGACAGGTCTGATGTTTAATTTAGACAGGTGTGCCTGGTGTTTGGTTGAGAGAGGTTTTAGACAGATGTCCTTGGTATTAAGTTTAGACAGGTGTCTCTGATGTTTAGTTTAGACAGGTGTCCCTGGTGTTTCTTTTTGACAGGTGTCCCTGGTGTTTAGTCTAGACAGGTGTCCCTTGTGTTTGATTTAGACAGATGTCCCTCGTGTATGATTTAGACAGGTGTCCTTGGTGTTTAGCTTAAACAGGTGTCCCTGGTGGTTGGTTGAGACAGGTGTCCCTGGTGTTTGATTTAGCCAGATGTCCTTGGTATTAAGTTTAGACAGGTGGCTCTGATGTTTAGTTTAGACAGGTGTCCCTAGTGTTTAGTTTACTCAGGTGTCCCTAGTATTTAGTTCAAACATGTGTCCCTGGTGTTTGGTTTAGACAGGTGTCCCTGATGTTTAATTTAGACAGGTGTCTCTGGTGTTTAGTTTAGACAGGTGTCCCTAGTGTTTAGTTTACTCAGGTGTCCCTAGTATTTAGTTTAAACATGTGTCCCTGGTGTTTGGTTTAAACAGGTGTCACTGGTGTTTGATTTAGACAGGTGTCCCTTGTGTTTGGATTTGACAGGTGTCCCTGATGTTTAATTTAGACTAGTCTCCCTGGTGTTTTGTCTAGACAGGTGTCCATGGCGTTTGGTTAAGAGAGGTGTCCCTGGCGTTTGATTTAGAAATGTGTCCCTGGTGTTTGATTTAGACAGGTGTCCCTGATGTTTAATTTACAAAGGTGTCCCTTGTATTTAATTTAGACAGGTGTCCCTGGTGTTTAGTCTAGACAGGTGTCCCTGGTGTTTCATTTAGACAGGTGTCCCTGTTGTTTAATTTAGACAGGTGTCCCTGGTGTTTGTTTGAGACAGGTGTCCCTGGTGTTTAATTAGACAGGTTTCTTATACAGGTGTCCCTGATGTTTAATTTAGACAGGTGTCCCTGGTGTTTGTTTGAGACAGGTGTCCCTGGTGTTTAATTAGACAGGTTTCTTTGGTGTTTAGTTTAGACAGGTGTCCCTAGTGTTTAGTTTAGACAGGTGTCCCTGGTGTTTGGTTTAAACAGGTGTCCCTGGTGTTTAATTTAGACAAGTGTCCCCGGTGTTTAGTTTAGACAGGTGTCCCTGGTGTTTGATTTAGACAGGTGTCCATGGTGTTTGGATTTGACAGGTGTTCCTGATTTTTAATTTAAACAGGTGTTCCTGGTGTTTAGTCTAGACAGGTGTCCATGGTATTTGGTCTAGACAGGTGTCCATGGTGTTTGGTTTAGACAGGTGTCCTTGGTGTTTGATTTAGACAGGTGTTCTTGGTGTTTGGTTTTGACAGGTGGTCCTGGTGTTTAATTTAAATAGGTGTCGTTGGTGTTTGGTTTTGACAGGTGTCCCTCGTGTGTAATTTAGACAGGTGTCCCTGGTGTTTGATTTAGACAGGTGTCCCTGATGTTTAATTTAGACAGGTGTCCTTGGTGTTTAATTTAGACAGGTGTCCCTGGTGTTTGGTTTAGACTGTATCCCTGGGGGTTGGTTGAGACAGGTGTCTCTCATGTTTGGTTTTCACAGGTGTCCCTGTTGTTTGATTTAGACAGGTTTCCCTAGGTTTTTTTTTTTTTTAGGTGTCCCTGGTGTTTACTCTAGACAGGTATAGATGGTTTTTGGTTTAGACAGGTGTCTCTGGTGTTTAATGTAAACAGGTGTCTCTGGTGTTTAATGTAAACAGGTGTCCCTGGTGTTTAGTTTAGACAGGTGTCTCTGGTGTTTGATTTAGACAGGTGTCCCTGGTGGCTAGTTTAGACAGGTGTCCCTCGTATTTAATTTAGACAGGTGTCTCTGGTGTTTATTTTAGACAGGTGTCCCTGGTGTTTGATTTAGGCAGGTGTCCCTTGTCTTTGATTTAGACAGATGTCCTTGGTATTAAGTTTAGACAGGTGTCTCTGATGTTTAGTTTAGACAGGTGTCCCTGGTGTTTATATTTGACAGGTGTCCCTGGTGTTTAGTCTAGACAGGTGTCCCTGATGTTTAGTTTAGACAGGTTTCCCTGGTGTTTGATTAAGACTGGTGTCGCTGGTGTTTGATTTATACAGGTGTTCTTAGTATTTAGTTTAGACAGGTGTCCCTGGTGTTTGATTTAGACAGGTGTCCCTCGTGTATGATTTAGACAGGTGTCCCTGGTGTTTAGTTTATGCAGGTGTCCATGGTGTTTGGTTTAGACAGGTGACCCTGGTGTTTAGTTTAGACAGGTGCCCCCTGTGTTTGGTTTTGACAGGTGTTCCTGATGTTTAATTTACACAGGTGTCCCTGGTGCTTGGTTTAGACAGGTGTCCCTGGTGTTTGATTAAGACAGGTGCCCCTGGTGTTTAGTCTAGACAGGTGTCCCTGGTGTTTGATTTAGACAGGTGTCCCTCGTGTATGATTTAGACAGGTGTCCCTGGTGTTTAGTTTATGCAGGTGTCCATGGTGTTTGGTTTAGACAGGTGACCCTGGTGTTTAGTTTAGACAGGTGCCCCCTGTGTTTGGTTTTGACAGGTGTTCCTGATGTTTAATTTACACAGGTGTCCCTGGTGCTTGGTTTAGACAGGTGTCCCTGGTGTTTGATTAANGGTTTTGTCAGGTGTCCCTGGTGTTTACTCTAGACAGGTATCCATGGTTTTTGGTTTAGACAGGTGTCCCTGGTGTTTAAGTTAAACAGGTGTCCCGGTTTTTAGTTTAGACAGGTGTCTCTGGTGTTTGATTTAGACAGGTGTCCCTGGTGGTTAGTTTAAACAGGTGTCCCTCGTGTTTAATTTAGACAGGTGTCTCTGGTGTTTAGTTTAGACGGGTGTCCCTGGTGTTTGATTTAGACAGGTGTCCCTGGTGTTTGATTTAGACAGATGTCCTTGGTATTAATTTTAGACAGGTGTCTCTGATGTTTAGTTTAGACAGGTGTCCCTGGTGTTTATATTTGACAGTTGTCCCTGGTGTTTAGTCTAGACAGGTGTCCCTGATGTTTAGTTTAGACAGGTTTCCCTGGTGTTTGATTAAGACAGGTGTCGCTCGTGTTTGATTTATACAGGTGTTCTTAGTATTTAGTTTAGACAGGTGTCCCTGGTGTTTGATTTAGACAGATGTCCCTCGTGTATGATTTAGACAGGTGACCCTGGTGTTTAGTTTATGCAGGTGTCCATGGTGTTTGGTTTAGACAGGTGTCCCTGATGTTTGATTTAGACAAGTGTACCTGGTGTTTAATCTAGACAGGTGTCCCTGGTGTTTGGTTGAGACAGGTGTCCCTGGTGTTTGATTTAGACAGGTGTCCTTGGTGTTTATTTTAAACAGGTGTCCCTGGTGTTTGGTTGAGACAGGTGTCCCTGGTGTTTGATTTAGACAAGTGTCCTTGGTGTTTAGTTTAGACAGGTGTCCCTACTGTTTAGTTTACACAGGTGTCCCTAGTATTTAGTTTAAACATGTATCCCTGGTGTTTGGTTTAGACAGGTGTCCCTGGTGTTTGATTTAGACTGGTGTCAGGTGTTCCTGGTGTTTAGTCTAGACAGGGGTCCATGGTGTTTGGTTTAGACAGGTGTCTGGTGTTTGATTAAGACAGGTGACCCTGGGGTTTAGTCTAGACAGGTGTCCATGGTGTTTGTTTGAGACAGGTGTCCCTGGTGTTGGTGTTTAGTCTAGACAGGTGTCCCTGGGGTTTTATTTAGACAGGTATCCATTTTTAATTTAAACAGGTGTTCCTGGTGTTTAGTCTAGACAGGTGTCCCTGGTGTTTGATTTAGACAGGTTTCTTTGGTGTTTAGTTTAGACAGGTGTTCTTTGTATTTAGTTTAGACAGGTGTCCCTGGTGTTTTATTTAGACAGGTATCCCTCGTGTATGATTTAGACAGGTGTCCCTGGTGGCTAGTTTAGACAGCTGTCCCTCGTATTTAAGTTAGACAGGTGTCTCTGGTGTTTAGTCTAGACAGGTGTCCCTGGTGTATGAATTAGGCAGGTGTCCCTGGTCTTTGATTAAGACAGATGTCCTTGGTATTAATTTTAGACAGGTGTCTCTGATGTTTAGTTTAGACAGGTGTCCCTGGTGTTTATATTTGACAGGTGTCCCTGGTGTTTAGTCTAGACAGGTGTCCCTGATGTTTAGTTTAGACAGGTTTCCCTGGTGTTTGATTAAGACTGGTGTCGCTGGTGTTTGATTTATACAGGTGTTCTTAGTATTTAGTTTAGACAGGTGTCCCTGGTGTTTGATTTAGACAGGTGTCCCTCGTGTATGAATTAGACAGGTGTCCCTGGTGTTTAGTTTATGCAGGTGTCCATGGTGTTTGGTTTAGACAGGTGTCCCTGGTGTTTAGTCTAGACAGGTGTCCCTGGTGTTTGGTTTCAACAGGTGTCCCTGGTGTGTTTGATTAAGACTGGTGCCCCTGGTGTTTAGTCTAGACAGGTGTCCCTGGTGTTTGATTTAGACAGGTGTCCCTGGGGTTTGGTTTTGTCAGGTGTCCCTGGTAATTACTCTAGACAGGTATCCATGGTTTTTGGTTTAGACAGGTGTCCCTGGTGTTTAAGTTAAACAGGTGTCCCTGGTGATTAGTTTAGACAGGTGTCTCTGGTGTTTGATTTAGACAGGTGTCACTGGTGGTTAGTTTAAACAGGTGTCCCTCGTGTTTAATTTAGACAGGTGTCTCTGGGGTTTAGTTTAGCCAGGTGTCCCTGGTGTTTGATTTAGACAGGTGTCCTTGGTATTAAGTTTAGACAGGTGTCTCTGATGTTTAGTTTAGACAGGTGTCCCTGGGGTTTATATTTGACAGGTGTCCCTGGTGTTTAGTCTAGACAGGGGTCCCTGATGTTTAGTTTAGACAGGTTTCCCTGGTGTTTGATTAAGGCAGGTGTCGCTGGTGTTTGATTTATCAGGTGTTCTTAGTATTTAGTTTAGACAGGTGTCCCTGGTGTTTGATTTAGACAGGTGTCCCTCGTGTTTGATTTAGACAGGTGTCCCTGGTGTTTAGTTTATGCAGGTGTCCATGGTGTTTGGTTTAGACAGGTGACCCTGGTGTTTAGTTTAGACAGGTGCCCCATGTGTTTGGTTTTGACAGGTGTCCCTGATGTTTGATTTAGACAAGTGTGCCTAGTGTTTAATCTAGACAGGTGTCCCTGGTGTTTGGTTGAGACAGGTGTCCCTGGTGTTTGATTTAGACAGGTGTCCTTGGTGTTTAGTTTAAACAGGTGTCCCTGGTTTTTGTTTGAGACAGGTGTCCCTGGTGTTTGGTTTAGACAGGTGTCCTTGGTGTTTAATTTAGACAGGTGTCCCTGGTATTTAAGTTAGACAGGTGTCCCTGGTGTTTAGTCTAGACAGGTGTCCATGGTGTTTGGTTTAGACAGGTGTCCTTGGTGTTTAGTTTAAACAGGTGTCCCTGGTTTTTGTTTGAGACAGGTGTCCCTGGTGTTTGGTTTAGACAGGTGTCCCTGGTGTTTGATGTTTAATTTAGACAGGGGTCTCTTTTTTAGACAGGTGTCTCTGGTGTTTGATCTAGACAGGTGTCCCTGGTGGTTAGTTTAAACAGGTGTCCCTCGTGTTTAATTTAGACAGGGGTCTCTTTTGTTTAGTTTAGACAGGTTTCCCTGGGGTTTGATTCAGACAGGTGTCGCTGGTTTTTGATTTATACAGGTGTTCGTGTCCCTGGTGTTTTATTTATACAGGTGTCCCTGATGTTTGTTTGAGACAGATGTCCCTGGTGTTTGATCTAGACAGGTGTCCCTGGTGTTTATATTTGACAGGTGTCCCTGGTGTTTAGTCTAGACAGGTGTCCCTTATGTTTAGTTTAGACAGGTTTCCCTGGTGTTTGATTCAGACAGGTGTCGCTGGTGTTTGATTTATACAGGTGTTCTTAGTGTTTAGTTTAGACAGGTGTCCCTGGTGTTTGATTTAGACAGGTGTCCCTCGTGTATGATTTAGACAGGTGTCCCTGGTGTTTAGTTTATGCAGGTGTCCATAGTGTTTGGTTTAGACAGGTGACCCTGGTGTTTAGTTTAGACAGGTGCCCCCTATGTTTGGTTTTGACAGAATGTCCCTGATGTTTGATTTAGACAAGTGTACCTAGTGTTTAATCTAGACAGGTGTCCCTGGTGTTTAGTTTAGACAGGTGTCCCTGTTTTTTAATTTAGACAGGTGTCCCTGGTGTTTAGTCTAGACAGGTGTCCCTGGTGTTTGATTTAGACAGGTGTCCTTGGTGTTTGATTTAGACAGGTGTCCTTGGTGTTTAGTTTAGACAGGTGTCCCTGGTATTTAATTTAGACAGGTGTCCCTTGTGTTTAGTCTAGACAGGTGTCCATGGTGTTTGGTTTAGACAGGTGACCCTGGTGTTTAGTTTAGACAGGTGTCCCTGGGGTTTGGTTTTGTCAGGTGTCCCTGGTGTTTACTCTAGACAGGTATCCATGGTTTTTGGTTTAGACAGGTGTCTCTGGTGTTTGATTTAGACAGGCGTCCTTGGTGTTTGATTTAGACAGGTGTCCCTAGGTGTCTCTGATGTTTAGTTTAGACAGGTGTCCCTGGTGTTTGGTTTATACAGGTGTCCCTGGTGTTTGATTTAGACAAGTGTCCCTGGGGTTTGGTTTTGTCAGGTGTCCCTGGTGTTCACTCTAGACAGGTATCCATGGTTTTTGGTTTAGACAGGTGTCCCTGGTGTCTAAGTTAAACAGGTGTCTGGTGTTTGATTAAGACAGGTGTCGCTGGTGTTTGATTTATACAGCTGTTCTTAATATTTAGTTTAGACAGGTGTCCCCAGTGTTTTATTTAGACAGGTGTCCCTCGTGCATGATTTAGACAGGTGTCCCTGGTGTTTAGTCTAGACAGGAGTCCCTGGTGTTTGATTTAGACAGGTTTCTTTGGTGTTTAGTTTAGACAGGGGTCCCTAATGTTTAGTTTAGACAGGTGTCCCTGGTGTTTGATTTAGAGAGATGTTCTTGGTGTTTAGTCTAGACAGGTGTCCCTGGTGTTTGGTTGAGACAGGTGTCCCTGGTGTTTGGTTTATACAGGTGTCCCTGGTGTTTGATTAAGACTGGTGTCGCTGGTGTTTGGTTTTGTCAGGTGTCCCTGGTGGTCACTCTAGACAGGTATCCATGGTTTTTGGTTTAGACAGGTGTCTCTGGTGTTTAATGTAAACAGGTGTCCCTGGTGTTTAGTTTAGGCAGGTGCCCCCTGTGTTTGGTTTTGAAAGGTGTTCCTGATGTTTAATTTACACAGGTGTCCCTGGGATTTAATTAAGACAGGTGTCCCTGGTGTTTGATACAGGTGTCCTTAGTGTTTAGTTTAGACAGGTGTCTCTGGTGTTTAATGTAAACAGGTGTCTCTGGTGTTTAATGTAAACAGGTGTCCCTGGTGTTTAGTTTACACAGGTGTCCCTGGTATTTAATTTAGACAGGTGTCCCTGGTGTCTAAGTTAAACAGGTGTCTGGTGTTTGATTAAGACAGGTGTCGCTGGTGTTTGATTTATCCTGGTGTTTGATTAAGACAGGTGTCGCTGGTGTTTGATTTATACAGGTGTTCTTAATATTTAGTTTAGACAGGTGTCCCTAGTGTTTTATTTAGACAGGTGTCCCTCGTGTATGATTTAGACAGGTGTCCCTGGTGTTTAATTTACACAGGTGTCCCTGGTATTTAATTTAGACAGGTGTCCCTGGTGTTTAGTCTAGACAGGTGTCCCTGGTGTTTGATTAAGACAGGTGCCCCTGGAGTTTAGTCTAGACAGGTGTCCCTGGTTTTTGATTTAGACAGGTGTCCCTGATGTTTAATCTAGACAGGTGTCCCTGGTGTTTGGTTGAGACAGGTGTCCCTGGTGTTTGATTTAGACAGGTGTCCCTGGGGTTTGGTTTTGTCAGGTGTCCCTGGTGTTTACTCTAGACAGGTATCCATGGTTTTGTTTGATTAAGACTGGTGTCGCTGGTGTTTGATTTATACAGTCCTTAGTGTTTGGTTTAGACAGGTGTCTCTGGTGTTCGATTTAGACAGGTGTCCCTGGTGGTAAGTTTAAACAGGTGTCCCTCGTGTTTAATTTAGACAGGGGTCTCTTTTGTTTAGTTTAGACAGGTGTCCCTGGTGTATGATTTAGACAGGTGTCCCTGGTGTTTAGTTTATGCAGGTGTCCTTGGTGTTTGGTTTAGACAGGTGTCCCTGGTGTTTAGTTTACACAGGTGTCCCTGGTATTTAATTAAGACAGGTGTCCCTGGTGTTTGATTAAGACTGGTGTCGCTGGTGTTTGATTTATACAGGTGTTCTTAGTATTTAGTTTAGACTGGTGTCCCTAGTGTTTGATTTAGACAGGTGTCCCTGGTGTTTAATTTAGACAGGTGTCCCTGGTGTTTAATTTACACAGGTGTCCCTGGTATTTAGTCTAGACAGGTGTCCCTGGTGTTTGGTTTAGACAGGTGTCCCTTGTGTTTGATTAAGACAGGTGGCCCTGGAGTTTAGTCTAGACAGGTGTCCCTGGTTTTTGATTTAGACAGGTGTCCCTGATGTTTAATCTCGACATGTGTCCCTGGTGTTTGGTTGAGACAGGTGTCCCTGGTGTTTGATTTAGACAAGTGTCCCTGGGGTTTGGTTTTGTCAGGTGTCCCTGGTGTTTACTCTAGACAGGTATCCATGGTTTTTGGTTTAGACAGGTGTCCCTGGTGTTTAAGTTAAACAGGTGTCCTTAGTGTTTAGTTTAGACAGGTGTCTCTGGTGTTTGATTTAGACAGGTGTCCCTGGTGGTTAGTTTAAACAGGTGTCCCTCGTGTTTAATTTAGACAGGGGTCTCTTTTGTTTAGTTTAGACAGGTGTTCCTGGTGTTTGATTTAGACAGGTGTCCCTGGTGTTTGATTTAGACAGATGATCTTGGTATTAAGTTTAGAGAGGTGTCTCTGATGTTTATTTTAGACAGGTGTCCCTGGTGTTTATATTTGACAGGTGTCCCTGGCGTTTAGTCTAGACAGTATTTAGTTTAGACAGGTGTTCCTGGTGTTTAATTTACGCAGGTGTCCCTGGTGGTTAGTTTAAACAGGTGTCCCCTGATGTTTAGTTTACACAGGTGTCCCTCGTATTTAATTTAGACAGGGGTCCCTGGGATTTGATTTAGACAAGTGTCCCTGATGTTTATTTTAGACCCTGGTGTTTATATTTGACAGGTGTCCATGGTGTTTGGGTATTTAATTAAGACAGGTGTCGCTGGTGTTTTATTTATTCAGGTGATCTTAGTATTTAGTTTAGACAGGCGTCCCTGGGGATTGGTTTTGTCAGGTGTCCCGGGTGTTCACTCTAGACAGGTATCCATGGTTTTTGGTTTAGACGGGTGTCCCTGGTGTTTAAGTTAAACAGGTGTCCCCTGATGTTTAGTTTAGCCAGGTGTCCCTGATTTTTGATTTAGACAGGCGTCCCTGGTGTTTAATTTAGACAGGTGTCCCTGGTGTTTAGTCTAGACAGGTGTCCCTGGTATTTGATTTAGACAAGTGTCCCTGATGTTTAATCTAGACAGGTGTCCCTGGTGTTTGGCCGAGACAGGTGTCCCTGGTGTTTGATTTAGACAGGTGTCCCTGGGGTTTGGTTTTGTCAGGTGTCCCTGGTGTTCACTCTAGACAGGTATCCATGGTTTTTGGTTTAGACAGGTGTCCCTGGTGTTTAAGTTAAACAGGTGTCCCTAGTGTTTGGTTGAGACAGGTGTCCCTTGTGTTTGATTAAGACAGGTGTCCTTGGTGTTTAGTTTAAACAGGTGTCCCTAGTGTTTAGTTTAGACTGGTGTCCCTAGTGTTTAGTTTAAACATGTGTCCCTGGTGTTTGATTTAGACATGTGTCCCTTTGTTTTTAGTCTAGACAGGTGTCCCTGATGTTCAATTTAGACAGGTGTCCCTGGTGTTTAGTCTAGACAGGTGTCCATGGTGTTTGGTTTAGAGAGGTGTCCCTGGCGTTTGATTTAGAAAGGAGTCCCTGGTGTTTGATTTAGACAGGTGTCCCTGGTATTTATTTTAGACAGGTGTCCCTGGTGTTTAGTCTAGACAGGTGTCCCTGGTGTTTGATTTAGACAGATGTCCTTGGTATTAAGTTTAGACAGGTGTCTCTGATGTTTAGTTTAGACAGGTGTCCCTGGTGTTTAGTCTCGACAGGTGTCCATGGTGTTTGGTTTAGAGAGGTGTCCCTGGCGTTTGATTTAGAAAGGAGTCCCTGGTGTTTGATTTAGACAGGTGTCCCTGGTATTTATTTTAGACAGGTGTCCCTGGTGTTTAGTCTAGACAGGTGTCCATGGTGTTTGGTTTAGACAGGTGTCCCTGGTGTTTGATTTAAACAGGTTTCTTTGGTGTTTAGTTTAGACAGGTGTCCTTAGTGTTTAAGTTAGACAGGTGTCCCTGGTGTTTGGTTTAAACAGGTGTCCCTGGTGTTTAATTTAGACAAGTGTCCCTGGTGTTTAGTCTAGACAGGTGTCCGTGGTGTTTGGTTTAGACAGGTGTCCATGGTGTTTGGATTTGACAGGTGTTCCTGATTTTTAATTTAAACAGGTGTTCCTGGTGCTTAGTCTAGACAGGTGTCCATGGTGTTTGGTTTAGACAGGTGTCCTGGAGTTTGGTTTAGACAGGTGTCCCTGGTGTTTGATTTAGACAGGTGTCCCTAGTGTTTAATTTACACAGGTGTCCTTGGTGTTTGGTTTTGACAGGTGTGCCTCTTGTGTAATTTAGACAGGTGTCCCTGATGTTTAATTTAGACAGGTGTCCCTGGAGTTTAATTTAGACAGGTGTCCCTGGTGTTTAATTTAGATTAGTTTAGACAGGTGTCCTTGGTGTTTGGTTTTGACAGGTGTCCCTCGTGACAGGTGTCCCTGTTGTTTGATTTAGGCAGGTGTCTCTTATGTTTGGTTCTCACAGGTGTCCCTGGAGTTTAATTTAGACAGGTGTCCCTGGTGTTTAGTTTAGACATGTGTCCCTTGTGTTTGAATTAGACAGGTGTCCCTGGTGTTTGATTTAGACAGGTGTCCCTGATGATTATTTTAGACAGGTGTCCCTGGTGTTTAATTTAAATAGGTGTTCCTTGTGTTTGGTATAGACAGGTGTCCCTGGTGTTTGTTTGAGAACGGTGTCCCTGGTGTTTGGTTTTGACAGGTGTCCCTGGTGTTAAGTCTAGACAGGTGTTCCTGGTTTTTAGATTTGACAGGTGTCCCTGGTGTTTAGTCTAGCCAGGTGTCCCTGGTGTTTAGTTTAGATAGATGTCACTGGTGTTTAGTTTAGACAGGTGTCCCTGGTGTTTGATTTATACAGGTGTTCTTGGTGTTTGGTTTAGATAGGTGTCCCTGGTGTTTAGTTTAGACAGGTGTTCCTGATGTTTAGTTTAGACAGGTGTCCCTGGTGTTCAATTTAGACAGGTGCCCCTGATGTTTAGTTTAGACAGGTGTCCTTGGTGTTTGGTTTTGACAGGTGTCCCTCGTGTTTAATTTAGACAGGTGTCCCTGGTTTTTAGTTTAGACAGGTGTCCCTGGTGTTTGATTTAGAAAGGTGTCCCTGATGTTTAATTTACACAGGTGTTCCTGGTGTTTAATTTAGGCAGGTGTCCCTGGTGTTTAATTTAGACAGGTGTCCCTTTTGTTTAGTCTAGCCAGTTGTCCATGGTGTTTGGTTTAGACAGGTGTCCCTGGTGTTTGATTTAGACAGGTGTCTCTGATGTTTGGTTTTCACAGGTGTCCATGTTGTTTAATTTAGACAGGTGTCCCTTTTGTTTAGTCTAGACAGGTGTCCATGGTGTTTGGTTTAGACAGGTGTCCCTGGTGTTTGATTTAGACAAGTGTCCCTGGTGTTTGATTTAGACAGGTGTCCCTGATGATTAATTAAGACAAGTGTCCCTTGTGTTTGATTTAGACAGGTGTCCCTAGTATTTAGTCTAGGCTGGTGTGCCTGGTGTTTGTTTTAGACAGGTGGCCCTAGTGTTTAATTTAGATAGGTGTCCCTGGTGTTTGATTTAGACAGGTGTCCCTGGTTTTTAGTTTAGACAGGTGTCCCTCGTGTTTAATTTAGACAGGTGTCCCTTGGGTTTGGTTTACACCTGTGTCTCTGGTTTTTGATTTTGACAAGTGGTCCTGGTGGTTAGTTTAGACAGGTGTCCCTCGTGTTTAATTTATACAGGTGTCCCTGGTGTTTAGTTTAGACAGGTATCCCTGGTGTTTGATTTAGAAAGGTGTCCCTAGTATTTAGTCTAGGCCGGTGTGCCTTGTGTTTGTTTTAGACAGGTGTCCCTAGTGTTTAATTTAGACAGGTGTCCCTGGTGTTTGATTTAGACAGGTGTCCATGGTGTTTAGTCTAGGCAGGTGTCCCTGGTGTTTGATTTAGACAGGTGTCCCTGGTGTTTGATTTAGACAGGTGTCCCTTGGGTTTGGTTTAGACATGTGTCTCTGGTTTTTGATTTTGACAAGTGGCCCTGGTGGTTAGTTTAGACAGGTGTCCCTCGTGTTTAATTTATACAGGTGTCCCTGGGGTTTAGTTTAGACAGGTATCCCTGGTGTTTGATTTAGACAGGTGTCCATGGTGTTTAGTCTAGGCAGGTGTCCCTGGTGTTTGATTTAGACAGATGTCATTGGTATTAAGTTTGGACAGGTGTCCCTTGTGTTTAATTTAGACAGGTGTCCCTGGTGGTTGATTTAAACAGGTGTCCCTGGTGTTTAGTTTATGCAGGTGTCCATGGTGTTTGGTTTAGACAGGTGTCCCTGGTGTTTAGTTTAGACAGGTGCCCCCTGTGTTTGGTTTTGAAAGGTGTTCCTGATGTTTAATTTACACAGGTGTCCCTGGTATTTAATTTAGACAGGTGTCCCTGGTGTTTAGTCTAGACAGGTGTCCCTGGTGTTTGATTAAGACTGGTGACGCTGGTGTTTGATTTATACAGGTGTTCTTAGTATTTCGTTTAGACAGGTGTCCCTGGTGTTTGATTTAGACAGGTGTCCCTCGTGTATGATTTAGACAGGTGTCCCTGGTGTTTACTTTACACAGGTGTCCCTGGTATTTAATTTAGGCAGGTGTCCCTGGTGTTTAGTCTAGACAGGTGTCCATGGTGTTTGGTTTAGACAGGTGACCCTGGTGTTTAGTTTAGACAGGTGCCCCCTGTGTTTGGTTTTGAAAGGTGTTCCTGATGTTTAATTTACACAGGTGTCCCTGGTATTTAATTTAGGCAGGTGTCCCTGGTGTTTAGTCTAGACAGGTGTCTCTGGTGTTTGATTAAGACTGGTGACGCTGGTGTTTGATTTATACAGGAGTTCTTAGTATTTCGTTTAGACAGGTGTCCCTGGTGTTTGATTTAGACAAGTGTCCCTGGTGTTCAATTTAGACAGGTGCCCCTGATGTTTAGTTTAGACAGGTGTCCTTGGTGTTTGGTTTTGACAGGTGTGCCTCTTGTGTAATTTAGACAGGTGTCCCTGATGTTTAATTTAGACAGGTGTCCCTGGTGTTTGGTTAAGACAGGTGTCCCTGGGGTTTGATTAAGACAGGCGCCCCTGGAGTTTAGTCTAGACAGGTGTCTCTGATTTTTGATTTAGACAGGTGTCCCTGATGTTTAATATAGACAGGTGTCCCTGGTGTTTGGTTGAGACAGGTGTCCCTGGTGTTTGATTTAGCCTGGTGTTTGGTTGAGACAGGTGTCCCTGGTGTTTGATTTAGAAAGGTGTCCCTGGGGTTTGGTTTTGTCAGGTGTCCCTGGTGTTCACTCTAGACAGGTATCCATGGTTTTTGGTTTAGACAGGTGTCCCTGGTGTTTAAGTTAAACAGGTGTCCCTAGTGTTTAGTTTAGACAGGTGTCTCTGGTGTTTGATTTAGACAGGTGTCCCTGGTGTTTAATTTAGACAGGTGTCCCTGGTGTTAAGTCTAGACAGGTGTCCCTGGTGTTTGGTTTAGACAGGTGTCCCTGGTGTTTGATTTAGACAGGTGTCCCTGATGTTTAATTTAGACAGGTGTCCCTGGTGTTTAGTCTAGACAGGTGTCCCTGGTGTTTGGTTAAGACAGGTGTCCCTGGTGTTTGATTAAGACAGGCGCCCCTGGAGTTTAGTCTAGACAGGTGTCCCTGATTTTTGATTTAGACAGGTGTCCCTGATGTTTAATATAGACAGGTGTCCCTGGTGTTTGGTTGAGACAGGTGTCCCTGGTGTTTGATTTCGACAGGTGTCCCTGGGGTTTGGTTTTGTCAGGTGTCCCTGGTGTTTACTCTAGACAGGTATCCATGGTTTTAGGTTTAGACAGGTGTCCCTGGTGTTTAAGTTAAACAGGTGTCCCTAGTGTTTAGTTTAGACAGGTGTCTCTGGTGTTTGATTTAGACAGGTGTCCTTGGTGGTTAGTTTAAACAGGTGTCCCTGGTGTTTAGTCTAGACAGGTGTCCCTGATGTTTAGTTTAGACAGGTGTCCCTGGTGTTTGATTAAGACAGGTGTCGCTGGTGTTTGATTTATACCGGTGTTTTAAGTATTTAGTTTAGACAGGTGTCCCTGGTGTTTGATTTAGACAGGTGTCCTAGACAGGTGTCCCTGGTGTTTGATTTAGACAGGCGTTCCTCGTGTATGAATTAGACAGGTGTCCCATTTAGACAGGTGTCCCTGGTGTTTAGTCTAGACAGGTGTCCCTGGTGTTTAGTTTAGACAGGTGCCCCCTGTGTTTGGTTTTGACAGGTGTCCCTGATGTTTGATTTAGACAAGTGTCCCTTGTGTTTGATTTAGACAGGTGTACCTGGTGTTTAGTTTAAACCGGTGTCCGTGGTGTTTGGTTGAGACAGGTGTCCCTGGTGTTTGATTTAGACAGGTGTCCTTGGTGTTTAGTTTAGACAGGTTTCCCTAGTGTTTAGTTTAGACAGGTGTCCCTAGTGTTTAGTTTAAACATGTGTCCCTGGTGTTTGGTTTAAACAGGTGTCCCTGGTGTTTGATTTAGACATGTGTCCCTTTGTTTTTAGTCTAGACAGGTGTCCCTGGTGTTTGATTTAGACAGGTGTCTTTGGTGTTTAGTTTAGACAGGTGGCCCTGGTGTTTGATTTAGACTTTAGTTTAGACAGGTGTCCCTCGTGTTTAATTTATACAGGTGTCCCTGGTGTTTGCTTTAGACAGGTGTCCCTCGTGTTTAATTTATACAGGTGTCCCTGGTGTTTGCTTTAGACAGGTGTCCCTGGGGTTTGGTTGAGACAGGTGTCCCTGGCGTTTGATTTAGAAAGGTGTCCCTGATGTTTTATTTAGACAGGTGTCCCTGGGGTTTGGTTTTGTCAGGTGTCCCTGGTGTTTAATTTAGACAAGTGTCCCTGGTGTTTAGTCTAGACGGGTGTCCATGGTGTTTGGTTTAGACAGGCGTCCCTGGAGTTTGCTTTAGACAGGTGCCCCTGGAGTTTAATTTAGACAGGTGTCCCTATTGTTTAATTTACACAGATGTCCTTGGTGTTTGGTTTTGACAGGTGTGCCTCTTGTGTAATTTAGACAGGTGTCCCTATTGTTTAATTTACACAGATGTCCTTGGTGTTTGGTTTTGACAGGTGTGCCTCTTGTGTAATTTAGACAGGTGTCCCTGGTGTTTAGTCTAGACAGGTGTTCCTGGTGTTTAGTCTAGACAGGTGTCCAAGGTGTTTGGTTTAGACAGGTGTCCCTGGAGTTTGCTTTAGACAGGTGTCCCTGGTGTTTGATTTAGACAGGTGTCCCTGATGTTTAATTTAGACAGGTGTCCCTAGTGTTTAATTTACACAGATGTCCTTGGTGTTTGGTTTTGACAGGTGTGCCTCTTGTGTAATTTAGACAGGTGTCCCTGATGTTTAATTTAAACAGGTGTCCCTGGTGTTTAATTTAGACAGGTGTCCCTGGTGTTTGGTTTAGACAGGTCTCCCTGGTGTTTGGTTGAGACAGGTGTCCCTGGTGTTTGATTTAGGCAGGTGTCTCTTATGTTTGGTTTTCACAGGTGTCCCTGTTGTTTAATTTAGACAGGTGTCCCTGGTGTTTAGTCTAGACAGGTGTCCATGGTGTTTGGTTTAAACATGTGTCCCTTGTGTTTGAATTAGACAGGTGTCCCTGGTGTTCGATTTAGACAGGTGTCCCTGATGATTATTTTAGACAGGTGTCCCTGGTGTTTAATTTAGACAGGTGCCCCTGATGTTTAGTTTAGACAGGTGTCCTTGGTGTTTGGTTTTGACAGGTGTCCCTGTTGTTTAATTTAGACGGCGTCCCTGATGTTTAATTAAGACAGGTGTTCCTGGAGTTTTATTTAAGACAGGTGTCCCTGGTTTTTAGATTTGACAGGTGTCCCTGGTGTTTAGTCTAGCCAGGTGTCCCTGGTGTTTAGTTTAGATAGGTGTCACTGGTGTTTAGTTTAGACAGGTGTCCCTGGTGTTTGATTTAGACAGGCGTCCCTGATGTTTAATTAAGACAGGTGTTCCTGGAGTTTTATTTAGATAGGTGTCCCTGGTGTTTGATTTAAACAGGTGTCCCTGATGTTTAATTTAGGCAGGTGTACCTGGTGTTTAATTTAGACAAGTGTTCCTGGTGTTTGATTTAGACAGGTGTCCCTGATGTTTAATTAAGACAGGTGTTCCTGGTGTTTTATTTAGATAGGTGTCCCTGGTGTTTGATTTAGACAGGTGTCCCTGATGTTTAATTTAGGCAGGTGTCCCTGGTGTTTAATTTAGACAAGTGTTCCTGGTATTTGATTTAGACAGGTGTCCCTGATGATTAATTAAGACAGGTGTCCCTGGTGTTTGATTTGGACCGGTGTCCCTGGTATTTAGTCTAGGCAGATGTCCCTGGTGTTTGATTTAGACAGATGGCCCTGGTGTTTAATTTAGATAGGTGTCCCTGGTGTTTGATTAAGACAGGTGTCCCTGATGTTTAATTTAGGCAGGTGTCCCTGGTGTTTTATTTAGACAGGTTGCCCTGGTGTTTGATTTAGACAGGTGTCCCTGGTGATTAATTAAGACAGGTGTCCCTGGTGTTTGATTTAGACCGGTGTCCCTGGTATTTAGTCTAGGCAGATGTCCCTGGTGTTTGATTTAGACAGATGGCCCTGGTGTTTAATTTAGATAGGTGTCCCTGGTGTTTGATTAAGACAGGTGTCCCTGATGTTTAATTTAGACAGGTGTCCCTGGTGTTTGATTTAGACAGGTGTCCCTGATGATTAATTAAGACAGGTGTCCCTGGTGTTTGATTTACACAGGTGTCCCTGGTGTTTAGTCTAGGCAGGTGTCCCTGGTGTTTTATTTAGACAGGTTACCCTGGTGTTTGATTTAGACAGGTGTCCCTGGGGTTTGGTTTAGACAGGTGTCTCTGGTTTTTGATTTAGACAAGTGCCCCTGGTGGTTAGTTTAGACAGGTGTCCCTCGTGTTTAATTTATACAGGTGTCCCTGGTGTTTAGTTTAGACAGGTGTCCCTGGTGTTTGATTTAGACAGATGTCATTGGTATTAAGTTAAGACGGGTGTCCCTTGTGTTTAATTTAGACAGGTGTCCCTGGTGGTTGATTTAAACAGGTCTCCCTGGTGTTTAGTAATAGGTGACTCTGACACTAAATGATTGATAGGTTAGGAATTTAGACCTGTAATAGGTGAATCTGACATTAGATTATTGGTTTGTTAGGAATGTAGTCTTGTAATAGGTGACTCTGCCATTAGATGATTGGTATGTTAGGAATATAGACCTGTAATAGGTGAATCTGACATTAGGTTATTGGTATGTTAGGAATGCAGACCTGTAATAGGTGACTCTGACATTAGATGATTGGTTTGTTAGGAATGTCGACCTGTAATAGGTGACCCTGACATTAGATTATTGGTAGGTTAGGAATGTAGACCTGTAATTGGTGACTCTGGCATTAGATGATTGGTACGTTAGGAATGTAGACCTGTAACAGGTGACTCTGACATTAGATGATTGGTACGTTAGGAATGTAGACCTGTAATAGGTGACTCTAACATTAGATGATTGGTTCGTTAGGAATTTAGACCTGTATTAGGTGACTCTAACATTAGATGATTGGTACGTTAGGAATATAGACTTGTAATAGGTGACTCTAACATAAGATGATTGGTATGTTAGGAATGTAGACCTGCAATAGGTGACTCTGACATTTGATGATTGTTATGGTAGGAATGTAAACCTCTAATAGGTGACTCTGACATTAGATGATTGGTATGTTAGGAATGTAGACCTGTAATAGGTGACTCTGACATTAGATGATTGGTATGTTAGGAATGTAGACCTGTAATAGGTGACTCTGACATTTGATGATTGTTATGGTAGGAATGTAAACCTATAATAGGTGACTCTGACATTAGATGATTGGTAGGTTAGGAATATAGACCTGTAATAGGTGACTCTGACATTAGATGATTGGTAGGTTAGGAATGTAGACCTGTAATAGGTGACTCTAACATTAGATGATTGGTACGTTAGGAATGTAGACCTGTAATAGGTGACTCTAACATTAGATGATTGGTACGTTAGGAATATAGACCTGTAATAGGTGACTCTAACATTAGATGATTGGTACGTTAGGAATATAGACCTGTAATAGCTGACTCTGACATTAGATGATGGGTACGTTAGGAATATAGACCTGTAATAGCTGACTCTAACATTAGGTGATTGGTACGTTAGGAATCTAGACCTGTAATAGGTGACCCTGGCATTAGATGATGGGTAGGTTAGGAATGTAGACCTATAATAGGTGACTCTAACTTTAAATGATTGGTAAGTTAGGAATATAGACCTGGCATTGGATGATTGGTAGGTTAGGAATGTAGACCTGTAATAGGTGACTCTAACTTTAAATGATTGGTAGGTTAGGAATATAGACCTGTAATAGGTGACTCTGACATTAGATGATTGTAATGGTAGGAATGTAGACCTATAATAGGTGGCTCTGACATTAGATGATTGGTAGGGTAGGAATGTAGACCTGTAATAGGTGACTCTGACATTAGATGATTGGTACGTTAGGAATGTAGACCTGTAATAGGTGACTATAACATAAGATGATTGTTATGTTAGGAATGTAGACCTGTAATAGGTGACTCTGACATTAGATGATTGTAATGGTAGGAATGTAGACCTATAATAGGTGGCTCTGACATTAGATGATTGGTAGGTTAGGAATATAGACCTGTAATAGGTGACTCTGGCATTAGATGATTGGTAGGTTAGGAATATAGACCTGTAATAGGTGAGTCTGGCATTAGATGATTGGTATGTTAGGAATGTGGGCCTGTAATAGGTGACTCTGACATTAAATGATTGGTATGGTAGGAATGTAGACCTGTAATAGGTGACTCTAACATTAGATGATTGTTAGGTTAGAAATGTAGGCCTGTAATAAGTGACTCCGGCATTAGATGATTGGTATGTTAGGAATGTAGACATGTAAAAGGTGAATCTGGCATTAGATGATTGTTATAGTAGGAATGTAGACCTGTGATAGGTGAATGTAGAATGATGCACCTTCCTCAATCTACATAAGACATGATACTTTCTGATATTCTCCTGCATGTTTGTGAATTAAAGCTAGATACTATCAATCCATTACTAGCTATTGGATCTTTGTGGTCACAACAGAACTTTTTTTGTAATCAGGGTAGATTTCAAATTATTAAAGAAGAAAAATCAAAAGAGTTAGTCAATTGATGAAGACATATCATTCAAAGCTGATGTAGCTGTACAAAGTGACAAAGTAACCGTGTGTTTATATACAAAACATTTTTTTATTTTTTTATTTTTATTTTTTTGGTTCAAATTGTTTTATTCCTCCATCATCTTTGGGAGGGATGCCAGGGTTGGGGTGCCCCGGTATCATCCCTCTTACATAATATAGCCTCATGCAAAAGGCCTCTTTTTCTTCATTATCTTTTTCTTTTTCATTCATTCTGTCATACTCAAATTCAAAATCATTCATTCTTTCATACGTATATTTCATTTATTCTAATAACGACGATATTTATTTTGATTAAATTGATATATTAAATTACATCAACTATTCCTTCTTTATCTATTCAAATATCGAAAGTATTTGTATATCTATAAATTCATTAACATGCCGAAAATTCTGCTTTATTGATTTGGGATTGCCATATTGTCCTAAAATTTAGATAAAACCGAATTCATGTACTTTGAATGTTGTTGTTTTTCATGTGTAATTTGGATTAGTTTAAGAAGGAATGTCTGGGGAAATGAAAAAGAGTACAAATACTAATGTACCTAGCAATGTAGACCTATATACATAAACACAAAAACATAAACAGTGTACAATTATGTGAAATTTAACTATAAATTATGTATTCATAAATACATCATACACACAATCGAAATGACAAATATATTACTTGAGTCATACATATATACCACACATAATTGTACACACATACACTCGTACCCATACACACACATCCTCGCATGCCTGACAGCATATAGATATTGCAAACATTCTTTATATTAAGACATTACTATGTGGATACATCCATCCTTTCTATCACAATAAATAATTATATACTTACCATGCCATTTGGGTCTACACATACACATAAACCAATAAACATACTTATCAACATAACATATACACAAGACAGATATAATACATACATGTACACCTGTTATTTACTTAAATACCAAAAATCTTTCTTCATGTTTTAATTAATTATTCACGGGTTGTAAGTTAAAAGCTTTTTTCTTAAATATTAAGGGGAGATCACTTTTGGTTAAACTTGTTCATTGTGTTATTCAAAGAAGACATCTTTTATTCAATCTGTTGTTGTTGAATAATGCTTCTTTTTCCACCATTGAAAGACGGTTCAATATTTTTTAATCGTCATGTATAGATATAATATTTAATAATCAGTATGAGATAGTTTATGATAGGTGGACCCTTTTCACACAAAAATAACACATCCTTGATATTCAATGATCAATAATGATAATATTGTTATTCAAGTCCTTCACCCAAGCTATTAAATCATTCCATATATTATTTATTTTCACACAGTTAAAAAATAAGTGTTCAATTGATTCTGGTGCATCTCTACAAAAAGTACATAGATCCTCATCCTTAACATTAATTTGGTAAAGAAAACATAGACAAATCTATTAAATTATAAAATATAAAGAAAAATATAAAAAAGTAATTAAACATACAAACAAATATACAAATTATTCTTAGACATACAAACGAATATACAAATTAAGTAATTATTCACACAAATATACCAATTAATTAAACATTCACACAAATATACATGTACATGTAATAAAACATTCGCACAAATATACTAATTAATTAAACATTCACACAAATATACCAATTAATTAAACATTCACACAAATATACCATATATTAAACATTCACACAAATATACATGTAATTAAACATTCACACAAATATATATGTAATTAAATATTCACACAAATATACAAATTAATTAAACATTCACACAAATATACAAAGTAATGAAACATTCACACAAATATACATGTAATTAAACATTCAAACAAATATAACAATATATTAAACATTCAAACAAATATAACAATAAATTAAACATTCAGACTAATATAAACAACTTAATAAAATGTTCAGACAAAAATTCAAGTCATGAATATGTCTATCAAATATATCACATAATTATATGTTCACACAAATACACAAAGTAACATTAAGATGAATAAGCAAAGTTATTATATAATTAAATGAGTATAGAAAGTAATTATATATTCAAACAAATATACAAATAATTTATTATTCAGATACATATATATTTATTAAATATGTACAAAGAAATGAAATCATCAGACAAATATATCCAAAATTATTTAATATTTTCATGATTAGACAAATAGACGCAGTAACTTAATATACAGACAATTATAAAATAAGTAAGACAATATTTTAAAAATATCTAATACATGTATAAATAATTATTTTCACAAATATATTGCATAATTATTGGTTCAGAATTGAATAATTAAATAAAAAGAAAAATAATTCAACATTCAGAAAAATATGCAAAGTAATGTATCATTCAGACAGATATATATCAAGCATTATTTATAGACAAATGTGCACAAAGTTAGCTGATGTTCAGAAAAATATGACTAAATAAATATTTAAACAAATATACATGACAACCGAAACAAGACTGACACATGATAAATCTGTAAAAAAAACATTCATACAAATTTATAAAGTAATGAAAACAAATCACACACATATAAGAGGCAACACAAACATTAAAAACAAATCACACACATATATGAGGCAACACAAACATTAAAAACAAATCACACACATATGTGAGGCAACACAAACATTAAAAACAAATCACACACATATATGAGGCAACACAAACATTAAAAACAAATCACACACATATATGAGGCAACACAAACATTAAAAACAAATCACACACATATATGAGGCAACACAAACATTAAAAACAAATCACACACATATATGAGGCAACACAAACATTAAAAACAAATCACACACATATATGAGGCAACACAAACATTAAAAACAAATCACACACATATATGAGGCAACACAAACATTAAAAACAAATCACACACATATATGAGGCAACACAAACATTAAAAACAACTCACACACATATATGAGGCAACACAAACATTAAAAACAAATCACATACATATATGAGGCAACACAAACATTAAGAACAACTCACACACATATATGAGGCAACACAAACATTAAAAACAGATTACACACATATATGAGACAACACAAACATTAAAAATAAATCACACACATATATGAGGCAACACAAACATTAATAACAAATCACACGCATATATGAGGCAACACAAATATCAAAAACAAATCACACACATATATGAGGCAACACAAGCATTAAAAACAAATCACACACATATATGAGGCCACACAAACATTAAAAACAACTCACACACATATATGAGGCAACACAAACAATAAAAACAAATCACACACATATATGAGGCAACACAAGCATTAAAAACAAATCACACACATATATGAGGCCACACAAACATTAAAAACAACTCACACACATATATGAGGCAACACAAACATTGAAAACAAATCACACACATATATGAGACAACACAAACATCAAAAACAAATCACACACATATATGAGGCAACACAAACATAAAAAACAAATCACACACATATATGAGGCAACACAAATATCAAAAACAAATCACACACATATATGAGGCAACACAAGCATTAAAAACAAATCACACACATATATGAGGCCACACAAACATTAAAAACAACTCACACACATATATGAGGCAACACAAACAATAAAAACAAATCACACACATATATGAGGCAACACAAGCATTAAAAACAAATCACACACATATATGAGGCAACACAAACATAAAAAACAAATCACACACATATATGAGGCAACACAAACATTAATAACAAATCACACGCATATATGAGGCAACACAAATATCAAAAACAAATCACACACATATATGAGGCAACACAAATATCAAAAACAAATCACACACATATATGAGGCAACACAAACATTAAAAATAAATCACACACATATATGAGACAACACAAACATTAAAAATAAATCACACACATATATGAGACAACACAAACATCAAAAACAAATCACACACATATATGAGGCAACACAAATATCAAAAACAAATCACACACATATATGAGGCAACACAAACATAAAAAACAAATCACACACATATATGAGGCAACACAAACATAAAAAACAAATCACACACATATATGAGGCAACACAAGCATTAAAAACAAATCACACACATATATGAGGCCACACAAACATTAAAAACAACTCACACACATATATGAGGCAACACAAACAATAAAAACAAATCACACACATATATGAGGCAACACAAGCATTAAAAACAAATCACACACATATATGAGGCAACACAAGCATTAAAAACAAATCACACACATATATGAGGCCACACAAACATTAAAAACAACTCACACACATATATGAGGCAACACAAACAATAAAAACAAATCACACACATATATGAGGCAACACAAGCATTAAAAACAAATCACACACATATATGAGGCAACACAAACATAAAAAACAAATCACACACATATATGAGGCAACACAAACATTGAAAACAAATCACACACATATATGAGACAACACAAACATTAAAAACAAAGTTACGCAACAAATGGACATCATGGACATACATCAAATAAGACAAATCAAAGCTACACAAAAATGAACCTGGGGAATAAAGGTTGAGGACCGGGAATAGTTTGTTTCATGTATGTATACTGTGCTACTTAAACCAGTGTAGGAGGCTCCACCTATGTATACACAGTATCATGATACCAGGCAGGCAGGTGGGCCCCACATCTTCCCAATTTTGAAGTGTAAATCTGTCACACTGTGTATTGGTTGGTAGAGGTACTTTGTGACTTTGAAGTGTAATAGTGTTACTTATACCTCATATATAGGCAGCACAATGTTATCTATTACTGCTCGGTATGCACCAGCCAATAGATTTGATAAGACCAAGACAAATTAATTCCAAAAGGTCTGCAAATATACAAAGCCGCCTGAAAGTCATGAAAGGTCAACTGAGGTCAGAATGTTGTACAAACCACCCCTGGATAGTTGAAATAGACCCTTCATTTCACTAGAAGTAGTTCCTTTTTTACTGTACATTTCATCGATCTGGCACAACGTCGTATGTCAACAAGGTTTTCACACTCCTTAAAATTCTTTGTGTGACAAATTTCCGATAAACATGTAAAGTAAAAAAATGTTGAAAATCGCTTGTTGACTTGTTAAGTGTGTAGTGTTATCAAAGTGCTATGATATCAAAGTTAAGATCAACAGTTCACTATTTAGCTTGCGTGTGTTACTCTGTGTGAAGGTTCGGGGATATATATCAAAGTCCTATCAGCCGCTCTTTGTTCAGACACTGATAAGCTGATGTCCAATATTCATTTTCAGTCATTCCAATTTCTTTTTTAAATCAAAATTTGAAGATATTTTTTCTATTGTCATATTTCATTTCAGAATTTATTATTTTCACTAGTTTCATTGAATCATATATCATAAAAGTTCTTTGTATAAAGATCATTAATTTTAGCTCAATCAAGAAAACAAGGCTTTATAGTGCCAAATGCATGCCCCTCCATTCAAGATTATGAATCTTGTGTAACTCATTAAAAACCAATACATTAGAAATACTACCTGTGTGTTTCAACAAGGGGCATCGTTTCCTCTCACAAAAACCTTACTCCACATCAAACGCAACTTATCACTGCAGGATCTAATTCATTTCTGATGGCACTTGGTAGCTACCCTATTTGACATCCACTTAACAGGTACTGTAGATCACCAGTGACTTCCCCAAATCTATCATCCACCGAGATCAATCATTTACAAAGATTTTTAACAGCACAGCTACTACAAACAGTTTTTATTTCAAAATTCAAACATTTCAATTTTTTAATTGAGTTACCGTACAAAAATGGCCATTGACAAGGGTAACGATCCCCACTTTGCTTGTTACGAGCAAGCTAACTATGCTCTATCAACATTTTAGTCTAACTGTGATACACTGACTTGTTACGAGCAAGCTAACTATGATCTATCATCATCTTAGTCTTACTGTGATACAATGACTTGTTACGAGCAAGCTAACTATGCTCTATCATTATCTTAGTCTAACTGTGATACAATGACTTGTGAGGGGCAAGCTAACTATGCTCTATCAGCATCTTAGTCTAACTGTGATACAATGACTTGTTACGAGCAAGCTAACTATGATATATCATCATGTTAGTTTAACTGTGATATAATGACTTGTTACGAGCAAGCTAACTATGCTCTATCACCATCTTAGTCTTACTGTGATACAATGACTTGTTACGAGCAAGCTAACTATGCTCTATCATCATCTTAGTCTAACTGTGATACAATGACTTGTTACGAGCAAGCTAACTATGATCTGTAATCATCTTAGTCTAACTTTTGATACAATGACTTGTTACGAGCAAGCTAACTATGCTCTATCATCATCTTAGTCTAACTTTTGATACAATGACTTGTTAAACGGCCATTTGATACGGGTGTCCATGAATCAAATAGATAAGGTAGCTGTTTCATTCACATCAGTGTTTGTTAATATTGTCATTCTGTTAAAAAAGATAGCAATAGTCAATGTCAAGTAGAATTAGTTTAGCAAATCATTTCCTCATTACTAAATTGATTTTATACAAAAGGTCACTTACTACATTTTTCTATTTTAATTGTAAACAGTTTGAAATGAAAACCAAATACAATTAGGGAACTCATATGTGTATATACCTGCTGATAAGATTGACTGACCTTCTACCAATGAAGGTCAAAAGTTAGGCAAGAGGAAATTGAAGATATCAACTCTATGACAAATTAATTATTTCCAATCAACAATTTCGGTAAGAGTTCTCCATTAGGTCGATTACATACCTATCAAAATCACTCTGTCACAATTTATTGTATACCCTCTATCCCTCTAAAATAACAGTAGCTATGTAGCAAACCTGGCCTGCATCGACTCTAATATAACTAGCTAAGTAGTAGACCTGGACTGGGTTGAAACTCACATACCAGTAGCTAAATAGCAGACGTGAACTGGGTCCACTCTAACATAAAAGTAGCTAAGTAGTAGGAGGGGAATGGGTCCACTCTCACATAAAAGTAGCCAAGTAGTAGACCTGGACTTGGTACACTCTCACATAACAGTAGCTAAATAGCAGACCTGGACTGGGTCCACTCTAACATTACAGTAGCTAAGTAGCAGCCGTGGACTGGGTGGACTCTCACAAAACAGTAGATAAGTAGCAGAATTGGACTGGGTCGACTCTCACATAACAGTAGATAAGTAGCAGACGTGGACTGGGTCGACCCTCACATAACAGTATCTAAGTAGCAGATGTGGACAAGGTGGGATATATCATAACAGTAGCTAAGTCATTGACCTGGACTGGGTCGACTCGCACACACCAGTAGCTAAGTAACAGACGTGGACTGGGTTGACTCTCACACACCAGTAGCTAAGTAGCAGACTTGGACTGGGTCGACTTTAACATAACAGTAACTAGGTAACAACGTCTACTGGGTCGACACTCACATAACAGTAGCTTAGTAGTAGACATGGACTGGGTTCACTATCACATACCAGTAGCTAAGTAGTAAACATGGACTGGGTGGACTCTATCATAGCAGTAGCTCAAGTAGCACAAGTGGACTGGATACACTCTCACATAACAGTAACTAAGTAACAACATGAACTTGGTCGACTCTCACATAACAGTAGCTAAATAGCAGACCTGGACTGGGTCGACTCTCACATAACAGTAGCCAAACAGTTGACTTGGATTGGGTACACTCTCACATAACAGTAACTAAGTAATATACCTGGACTGGGTGGACTCTCACATAACAGTAGCTAAGTAGCAGACCTGGACTGGGTCGACTCTCACATAACAGTAGCCAAACAGTTGACTTGGATTGGGTACACTCTCACATAACAGTAACTAAGTAATATACCTGGACTGGGTCGACACTCACATAACAGTAGCTAAATGGCAGACCTGGACCAGGTCCACTCTCAAATAACAGTAGCTAAGTAGTGGAACTGGAATGAGTACACTATCACATAACAGTAGCTAAGTAGCAAACGTGGACTGGGTCGACTCTCACATAACAGTAGCTAAGTACCGGTAATATACCTGGACTGGGTCGACTCTCATATAACAGTAGCTAACAAGTAGAATTGGACTGGGTCGACTCTAACATAACGGTAGCTAAGTAGTAGAACTGGACTGGGTACACTCTCACATAACAGTAGCTAAATAGCAGACCTGAACTGGGTCCACTCTAACATAACAGTAGCTAGTTAGTAGTCCTTGACTGGGCACACTCTCATATAACATTAGCTAAGTAGCAGACGTGGACTGGGTCGACACTCACATAACAGTAGCTAAGAAGTAGAACTGGACTAGGTCGACTCACACATAACAGGAGCTAAATAGCAGACCTGGACTGGGTCGACTCTCACATAACAGTAGCCAAGTAGTAGTCCTGGACTGGGTACACTCTCATATAACAGTAGCTAAGTAGCAGACGTGGACTAGGTCGACACTCACATAACAGTACCTAAGAAGTAGAACTGGACTGGGTAGACTATCACATAACAGTAGCTAGGTAGTAGACCTTGACTAGGTTGATTCTAACATAACAGTTGCTAAGTAGCTGACTTGGACTGGGTACACTCTCACATAACAGTAGCTTAGTAGCAGACGTGGACTTAGTCGACTCTTACATAAGAGTAGCTAAGTACCGGTAATATACCTGGACTGGGTCGACTCTCACATAACAGTAGCTAAGTAGTAGATCTGAACTGGGTCGACTCTCACATAACAGTAGCTAAGTAGCAGACTTGGACTGGGTCCACTCTCACATAACAGTAGCAATGTAGTAGACCTGGACTGGATACACTCTCGCATAACAGTAGCTAAGAAGTAGAACTGGAATGGGTCGACTCTAACATAACGGTAGCTAAGTAGTAGAACTGGACTGGGTCCACTCTCACATAACAGTAGCTAAGTAGCAGACTTGGACTGGGTCCACTCTCCCATATCAGTAGCTAGTTAGTAGTCCTGGACTGGGTACACTCTCATATAACAGTAGCTAAGTAGCAGACGTGGACTGGGTCTACACTCACATTACAGTAGCTAAGAAGTAGAACTGGACTTGGTCGACTCTAACAAAAGGGTAGCTAAGTAGTAGACTTGGACTGGGTACACTATCACATAACAGTAGCTAAGTAGTAGAACTAGACTGGGTACACTATCCCATAACAGTAGCTAAGTAGTGGACCTTGACTAGGTTGATTCTCCCATAACAGTAGCTAAGTACTGGTAATATACCTGGACTGGGTGGACCCTCATATAACAGTAGCTAAGTAGTAGACCTGGACTGGGTCGACTCTCACATAACAGTAGCTAAATAGCAGACCTGGACTGGGTCCACTCTAACATAACTGTAGCTAAGTAGTAGAACGAGACTGGGTACACTCTCACATAACAGTAGCTAAGTAGCAGACTTGGACTGGGTCGACTCTCAACTAACAGTAGCCAAGTAGTAGTCCTGGACTTGGAGTATTGTTGTGTTCAGATATGAACTTTGAGTACTGTTGTGTTC
>NW_018408476.1:37261-37647 GCF_002113885.1 Mizuhopecten yessoensis
TTTTGAGGATTGTTGTGTTCAGATATGATCTTTGAGTACTGTTGTGTTTTGATAAGAGTTTTGAGTATTGTTTTGTTCAGATTTGATCTTTGAATATAGCTGTGTTCACATATGAACTTTGAGTACTGTTGTGTTCAGATAAGAACTTTGAGTATTGTTGTGTTCAGATATGAACTTTGAGTACTGTTGTGATCAGATATGAACTTTGAGTACTGTTGTGTTCAAATATGAACTCTGAGTACTGTTGTGTTCAGATAAGAACTTTGGGTACTTGTGTGTTCAGATAAGAACTTTGAGTAATGTTGTGTTCAGATATGAACTTTGAGTATTGTTGTGTTCAGATATGAACTTTGAGTACTGTTGTGTTCAGATATGAACTTTGAGTA
>NW_018408476.1:37695-37927 GCF_002113885.1 Mizuhopecten yessoensis
ATTGTTGTGTTCAGATATGAACTTTGAGTATTGTTGTGTTCAGATATGAACTTTGAGTACTGTTGTGTTCAGATATGATCTTTGAGTATTGTTGCGTTCAGATATGAACTTTGAGTATTGTTGTGTACAGATTTGATCTTTGAGTACTGTTGTGTTCAGATATGATCTTTGAGTACTGTTTGTTTTTAGAAAAGAACTTTGAGTATTGTTGTGTTCAGATATGAACTTTGAG
>NW_018408476.1:48694-49961 GCF_002113885.1 Mizuhopecten yessoensis
ACGTTCAGATATGAACTTTGAGTACTGTTGTGTTTAGATATGAACTTTTAGTAGTGTTGTTTTCAGAAATAAACTTTGGGTACTTTTGTGTTCAGATAAGAACTTNTCAGATATGAACTTTGAGTATTGTTGTGTTCAGATAAGAACTTTGAGTACTGTTTTGTTCAGATATGAACTTTGAGTACTGGTGTGTTCAGATATGAACTTTGAGTACTGTTGTGTTCAGATATGAACTTGGAGTATTGTTGTGATCAGATATGAACTTTTAGTACTGTTGTATTCAGATATGGACTTTTAGTACTGTTGTGTTCAGATATCAACTTAGAGTATTGTTGTGTTCAGATATGACCTTTGAGTATTGTTGTGTTCAGATATAAATTTTGGGTACTTGTGTGTTCAGATAAGAACTTTGAGTAATGCTGTGTTCAGATATGAACTTTGAGTATTGTTGTGTTCAGATATGAAAATTAAGTACTGTTGTTATCAGATATGAACTTTGAGTACTGTTGAGTTCAGCTATGAACTTTGAGTACTGTTGTGTTCAGATACGAACTTTGAGTATTGTTGTGTTCAGATATGAAAATTAAGTACTGTTGTTATCAGATATGAACTTTGATTACTGTTGTGTTCAGATATGAACTTTGAGTATTGTTGTAATCAGATATGAACTTTTAATATTGTTGTGTTCAGATATGACCTTTGAGTATTGTTGTGTTCAGATATGAACATTAAGTACTGTTGTTATCAGATATGAACTTTGAGTACTGTTGTGTTCAGATAAGAACTTTGAGTATTGTTGTGCTCAGATATGAACTTTGAGTACTGTTGTGTTCAGATATGAACTTTGAGTACGGTTGTGTTCAGATATGAACTTTGAGTATTGTTGCGATCAGATATGAGCTTTTAGTACTGTCGTGTTCAGATATGAACTTTGAGTACTGTTGTGTTCAGGTATGAACTTTTAGTACTGTTGTGTTCTGTTATGAACTTTGAGTACTGTTTGTGTTCAGATATGAACTTTGAGTATTGTTGTGTTCATATGTGAACTTTGGGTACTTGTGTGTTCAGAAAAGAACTTTGAGTATTGTTGTGTTCAGATATGAACTTTGAGTACTGTTTTGTTCAGATATGAACTTTGAGTACTGTTGTGTTCAGATATGATATTTGAGTATTGTTGCTTTCAGATATGAACTTTGAGTATTGTTGTGTACAGATTTGATCGTTGAGTACTGTTTGTGTTCAGAAAAGAACTTTGAGCATTGTTGTG
>NW_018408476.1:51580-54011 GCF_002113885.1 Mizuhopecten yessoensis
TAGATAAGAGTTTTGAGTATTGTTTTGTTCAGATTTGATCTTTGAATATAGCTGTGTTCACATATGAACTTTGAGTACTGTAATGTTCAGATAAGAAATTTGAGTATTGTTGTGTTCAGATATGAACTTTGAGTACTGTTGTGTTCAGATATGAACTCTGAGTACTGTTGTGTTCAGATAAGAACTTTGAGTATTGTTGTGTTCAGATATGAACTTTGAGGATTGTCGTGTTCAGATATGAACTTTGAGTACTGTTGTGATCAGATATGAACTTTGAGTACTGTTGTGTTCAGATATGATCTTTGAGTATTGTTGTGTTCAGATATGATCTTTGAGTACTGTTTGTGTTCAGAAAAGAACTTTGAGTATTGTTGTGTTCAGATATGAACTTTGAGGATTGTCGTGTTCAGATATGAACTTTGAGTACTGTTGTGATCAGATATGAACTTTGAGTACTGTTGTGTTCAGATATGAACTTTGAGTACTGTTGTGTTCAGATATGAACTTTGAGTATTGTTGTGATCAGATATGAATTTTTAATATTGTTGTGTTCAGATATGACCTTTGAGTATTGTTGTGTTCAGATATGAACTTTGAGGATTGTTGTGTTCACATATGAACTTTGAGTACTGTTGTGTTTAGATAAGAGTTTTGAGTATTGTTTTGTTCAGATATGAACTTTGAGTACTGTTGTGTTTAGATAAGAGTTTTGAGTATTGTTTTGTTCAGATTTTATCTTTGAATATAGCTGTGTTCACATATGAACTTTGAGTACTGTAATGTTCAGATAAGAAATTTGAGTATTGTTGTGTTCAGATATGAACTTTGAGGATTGTTGTGTTCACATATGAACTTTGAGTACTGTTGTGTTTAGATAAGAGTTTTGAGTATTGTTTTGTTCAGATTTTATCTTTGAATATAGCTGTGTTCACATATGAACTTTGAGTACTGTTGTGTTTAGATAAGAGTTTTGAGTATTGTTTTGTTCAGATTTGATCTTTGAATATAGCTGTGTTCACATATGAACTTTGAGTACTGTAATGTTCAGATAAGAAATTTGAGTATTGTTGCGTTCAGATATGAACTTTGAGTACTGTTGTGTTTAGATAAGAGTTTTGAGTATTGTTTTGTTCAGATATGAACTTTGAGTACTGTTGTGTTTAGATAAGAGTTTTGAGTATTGTTTTGTTCAGATTTTATCTTTGAATATAGCTGTGTTCACATATGAACTTTGAGTACTGTAATGTTCAGATAAGAAATTTGAGTATTGTTGCGTTCAGATATGAACTTTGAGTACTGTTGTGTTTAGATAAGAGTTTTGAGTATTGTTTTGTTCAGATATGAACTTTGAGTACTGTTGTGATCAGATATGAACTTTGAGTAATGTTGTGTTCAGATATGAACTTTGAGTACTGTTGTGATCAGATATGAACTTTGAGTACTGTTGTGTTCATATATGAACTTTGAGTACTGTTGTGTTCAGAAATGATCTTTGAGTATTGTTGCGTTCAGATATGAACTTTGAGTACTGTTGTGTTTAGATAAGAGTTTTGAGTATTGTTTTGTTCAGATTTTATCTTTGAATATAGCTGTGTTCACATATGAACTTTGAGTACTGTAATGTTCAGATAAGAAATTTGAGTATTGTTGCGTTCAGATATGAACTTTGAGTATTGTTGTGTTCAGATAAAAAAAATTAGTACTGTTGTGTTCAGATATGATCTTTGAGTATTGTTGCGTTCAGATATGAACTTTGAGTACTGTTGTGTTTAGATAAGAGTTTTGAGTATTGTTTTGTTCAGATATGAACTTTGAGTACTGTTGTGATCAGATATGAACTTTGAGTACTGTTGTGTTCAGAAATGATCTTTGAGTATTGTTGCGTTCAGATATGAACTTTGAGTACTGTTGTGTTCAGATAAGAACTTTGAGTATTGTTGTGTTCAGATATGAACTTTGAGGATTGTCGTGTTCAGATATGAACTTTGAGTACTGTTGTGATCAGATATGAACTTTGAGTAATGTTGTGTTCAGATATGAACTTTGAGTACTGTTGTGTTTAGATAAGAGTTTTGAGTATTGTGTTGTTCAGATTTGATCTTTGAATATAGCTGTGTTCACATATGAACTTTGAGTACTGTAATGTTCAGATAAGAAATTTGAGTATTGTTGCGTTCAGATATGAACTTTGAGTACTGTTGTGTTTAGATAAGAGTTTTGAGTATTGTTTTGTTCAGATATGAACTTTGAGTACTGTTGTGTTTAGATAAGAGTTTTGAGTATTGTTTTGTTCAGATATGAACTTTGAGTACTGTTGTGATCAGATATGAACTTTGAGTAATGTTGTGTTCAGATATGAACTCTGAGTACTGTTGTGTTCAGATAAGAACTTTGAGTATTGTTTTGTTCAGATATGAACTTTGAGTACTGT
>NW_018408476.1:62150-67390 GCF_002113885.1 Mizuhopecten yessoensis
ATACTGTTGTGTTCAGATATGAACTTTTAGTACTGTTGTGTTCATATATGAACTTTGAGTATTGTTGTGGGCAGATATGATCTTTGAGTACTGTTATGTTTAGGTATGAACTTTGAGTACTGTTGTGTTCAGATATGAACTTTGAGTATTGTTGTGATCTTTGAAATGAACTTTGATTACTGTTGTGTTCAGATATGAACTTTGAGTATTGTTGTGTTCAGATATGAACTTTGAGTATTGTTGTGATCAGATATGAACTTTGAGTATTGTTGTGTTCAGTTATGAACTTTGAGTACTGTTATGTTCAGATATGAACTTTGAGTACTGTTTGTGTTCATATATGAACTTTGAGTATTGTTGTGGGCAGATGTGAACTTTGGGTACTTGTGTGTTCAGATAAGAACTTTGAGTATTGTTGTGTTCAGATATGAACTTTAAGCACTGGTGTGTTCAGATATGAACTTTGAGTATTGTTGTGTTCAGATATGAACTTTGAGTATTGTTGTGTTCAGATATGAACTTTGAGTGATGTTATGTTCAGATATGAACTGTGAGTATTGTTGTGATCAGATATGACCTTTGAGTACTCACAGTTGTGTTCAGATATGAACTTTGAATATTGTTGTGAACAGATATGAACTTTGAGTACTGTTGTGATCAGATATGGAGTTTGAGTATTGTTGTGTTCAGATATGAACTTTGAGTATTGTTTTGTTCAGATATGAACTTTGAGTACTCACAGTTGTGTTCAGATGTGAACTTTGAATATTGTTGTGAACAGATATGAACTTTGAGTACTGTTGTGATCAGATATGGAGTTTGAGTATTGTTGTGTTCAGATCTGAACTTTGAGTATTGTTTTGTTCAGATATGAACTTTGAGAACTGTTGTGATCAGAGATGAAGTTTGAGTATTGTTGTGTTCAGATATGAACTTTGAGTATTGTTGTGTTCAGATATGAACTTTGAGTACTGTTGTGTTCAGATATGAACTTTTAGTATTGTTGTGTTCAGAAAAGAACTTTGAGTATTGTTGTGTTCAGATATGAACTTTGAGAACTGTTGTGATCAGATATGGAGTTTGAGTATTGTTGTGTTCAGATATGAACTTTGAGTATTGTTGTGTTCAGATATGATCTTTGAGAACTGTTGTGATCAGATATGAAGTTTGAGTACTGTTGTGTTCAGAAATAAACTTTGAGTATTGGTGTGTTCAGATATGAACATTGAGTACTGTTGTGTTCAGATATGAACTTTGATTACTGCTGTAGCATATCTACTTGTTTGTTTATTCATCTCATCACAGAATAAAAAAGTTGTTAATTGTATAATATTAAATAAGCCCAATGACACTGGAATTATTTTCACAACTTGCAACAACTTCTTTTTTCTGTTGGTTAAAGAATCCTTCCCCGGCTTAATGGAAAATAGGTGGCAAGTGTGATGAACTGACAACAAAATCAAGTTAAAGATTATATTTCTATGTTCTTTTTATTAATATTTTTTATTTTTATTTGAAATGAGATAAATTTTCATTTTTATAACAACAATGACTTTTCATGACTGAAATAACGTAGACTTTCTGCAGTATATCTTTAACCTTTTCACCCGGAGTCCTTCAAATGTAGAGCATTGTTTAGTAGTATTGATACAGAATAATAACTCATGATAATGACCAAAAGCTTGTTTTAATTGCTGACAAGCTGTTTGAATGTGTGTTTTTTTTTTACCACGTACCAATGTTGAAAATGGCTGGGCACAGCAGTCATCAAAATGGTCTCCATACATATAAGTGCCGAGAGATCCATTTTAATTTAGCAATACATCATGCTTGTCAATCTGAGTGTTAGCAGCCGCAATGTTTCAGTTGTGTGAGCCAATCGAAAATCCTATATTTCCTCTGAAAGTGATCTGCTTGTTGTAGATATCGACTTTTAAGGTTGATGATGAGTTTCTTTTGTACAATACTAGTTTATATTTCATCTCACAAGACATGCTAACATGATGTATATTGAATTTGTTTTGATGAAGACACATAGCATTCTGTACTCATCAATCATGTCAATAGTCAAATAGTGCTGTGACTTTTATCTTTACACTTTAACTTGAATCTTAAAATTTCAAAAAAGTATGTCATGTGTCAACATTGAGATTAAATAGGATGGCGAACAGCAATGTCAGTAAAATCAGTCAGCCTCCTCTGTACTGGACAGATATATAGAACACTGACACAAGCTTGAAATACAAATTCTTGTATTTATTTTAATATTGTGAGGAATGTTCAGCCATTTCTTTGCTGTCATACGACAGTATATAATTGCTTTATACATCCTAACATACATAAATAACACAAGTTCTGTGAATATCGATTAAGGGTATATATATATGCTACCTTCCACAAATTCTGTTAAAATTGTCTCCCTTCCACAAGTTCTGAGAGAATTGTCTCCCTTCCACAAGTTCTGACAGAACTGCTTCCCTTCCACAAGTTCTGACAGAACTGTCTCCTTTCCACAAGTTCTGACAGAACTGTCTGCCTTCCACAAGTTCTGACAGAACTGTCTCCCTTCCACAAGTTTTGACAGAACTGTATCCCTTCCACAAGTTCTGACAGAACTGTCTCCCCTCCACAAGTTCTGACAGAACTGTCTCCTTTCCACAAGTTCTGCCAGAACTGTCTGCCTTCCACAAGTTCTGACAGAACTGCCTCCCCTCCACAAGTTCTGACAGAACTGTCTCCCCTCCACAAGTTCTGACAGAACTGTCTCCTTTCCACAAGTTCTGACAGAACTGTCTCCCCTCCACAAGTTCTGACAGAACTGTCTCCCCTCCACAAGTTCTGACAGAACTGTCTCCCCTCCACAAGTTCTGACAGAACTGTCTCCCCTCCACAAGTTCTGACAGAACTGTCTCCTTTCCACAAGTTCTGACAGAACTGTCTGCCTTCCACAAGTTCTGACAGAACTGCCTCCCCTCCACAAGTTCTGACAGAACTGTCTCCCCTCCACAAGTTCTGACAGAACTGTCTCCTTTCCACAAGTTCTGACAGAGCTGTCTGCCTTCCACAAGTTCTGACAGAACTGCCTCCCCTCCACAAGTTCTGACAGAACTGTCTCCTTTCCACAAGTTCTGACAGAACTGTCTCCCTTTTTGCAAGTTCTGACAGAACTGTCTCCCTTTTTGTAAGTTCTTACAGAACTGTCTCCCTTCCACAAGTTCTGACAGAACTGCTTCCCTTCCACAAGTTCTGACAGAACTGTCTCCTTTCCACAAGTTCTGACAGAACTGTCTCCCTTTTTGCAAGTTCTGACAGAACTGTCTCCCTTTTTGCAAGTTCTTACAGAACTGTCTCCCTTCCACAAGTTCTGACAGAACTGTCTCCCTTCCACAAGTTCTGAGAGAACTGTTTCCCTTCCACAAGTTTTCACAGAACTGTCTCCCTTCCACAAGCTCTGAGAGAACTGTCTCCTTTCAACAGTTTTTGATATGTTGTCAAATATAATGCAATTTTCAATCAGTAATTCCAATGGAAATCAAGACATATACAACCAGAAAATACACATCTCAACAATACCGATAGTTTTTCTTTCATTTCCATGTTTCATTCGTCTCATTTCCTTCCTGTAATACTACTGTTATTTTGTAGATTACCACCAACCCATTCTATGTTGTGGGTTTAAACCTGAGTAAAGGCATCAATAGGACAACACTACTCTGACATTCACTACAAGATTATCCTGTTTATTTGGTCTACTCACAAAACTTGTTGGAATTCTTTTGCCTAGGGAAATAATAATAGTCTCAGACCACTAAAGGTCATCATGTTAGCTGTAAAGGTTAACTGCTGATAATGGACGAGGCAGTTTTTACGATAATTACTGAACATCTGTCTATGTTTAAAAAACCCACCAAAAAACATTTTTTTCCTCCTAGTCAATTTTAAACGCATAAAATATTGAAAATTTGTATTACCATCATACCAATAACTTCATACAATCGTCAAATTTTTGATAGTCCATACATACTTATATTAATTTCAAACAAAGTTTGAAAAAAATATATATACTTCAGATATATTTGCAAGTATATTAATATATTGTAATTACAGTTTTTCACCAACACGTATTTGGAAAACATATATTAGAATTGTAATTCAATTTTTGTATTATTCTGTTGACCTTGACATTGTGAACTTATTTACAACGGCTTGATCTGTGTCTACATATTACCAAAAGCAAGTACATACATAAACCTATACAGAAGTACATACATAAACCTATACAGAAGTACATACATAATTCTACAAAGAAGTACATGCATAAACCTAAACAAAAGTACTTAAACAAACCTATACAGAAGTACATACATGAACCTACACAGAAGTACATACAAACACCTACACAGAAGTACATACATGAACCTACACAGAAGTACAAACATAAACCTACACAGAAATACATACATAAACCTATACAAAGGTACTTACTTAAATCAATACAGAAGTACATACATAAACCTACAGAGAAGTACATACATAAACCTATACAGAAGTACATACATAAGCCTAAACAGAAGTACATACCTAAACATATACAGAGGTACATACCTAAATCTATACCGAAGTAGGTACTTACATGAACCTACACAGAAGTATATACATAAACCTAACCGGGAGTACATACATAAATCAATACAGAAGTACATACATAAACCTACAGAGAAGTACATACATAGACCTATACAGAAGTACATACATAAATCAATACAGAAGTACATACATAATCCTCCACAGAAGTACATGCATAAACCTATACAGAAGTACATACATAAACCTAAACAAAAAGTCTTACATAAACCTATTCAGATGTATATACATCAACCTATACAAAAGTACTTACATAAACCTACACAAAAGTACATACATAAACCTACACAGAAGTACATACATAAACCTACACAGAAGTACATACATAAACCTACACAGAAGTACATACATAAATCAATACAGAAGTACATACATAAACCTAAACAGAAGTACATGCAAAAACATATACAGAAGTACATGCATAAACCTAAACAAAAGTTCTTACATAAACCTATACAGAAGTACATACACCAACCTATACAGATGTACATACATAAACCTATACAGACGTACAAACATAAACATATACAAAAGTACATGCATAAACATATACAGAAGTACATACATAAACCTATACAGAAGTACATACATAAACC